>NC_056439.1:7990892-8293392 GCF_018296145.1 Oncorhynchus tshawytscha | reverse complement strand
GAGAGGGGTGGCTGGAGAGAGAGGGAGAGAGAGAGGGGGTGACTGAAGAGAGAGAGAGAGAGGGGGGTGGCTGGAGAGAGGGAGGGAGAGAGAGAGAGAAAGGCAGGGACAAACTACTCCAAGCGCCTTTCTCACTTTCTCTTGGCATGACTTATTATAGAGGACAGATGACCAAGTTTTGACAAACCAGGGGCAAGACAACACCACACAAACCCTTTATCAATCTGACAGGCTGCATCACATCACATTGTGGGTTAATTGACGTGGCTTGGAGAGACGGGGGAGAGGGGACATCTATAGGCACTGCTCTGGCCACAGCATGGTAGAGAATGATACTGGGGGTAGTTGGGGGTATTGGTAACAATTAAGAGAGGAGTGTTAAGTTAGATTGGTGTTGATGTGTTGGGGGCTTGGGGAGGGATGAGGGCTGTTAACTGTCCAAAGGAAGACTCATCGCTAGTTAACAAATTCCAATTTCTTCATTACACAGTTGGAGCTCACCTGGCAGAAGTCTCATGTTCCTTGAGTTGTGTCTCTGGGCGATGTCAATCAAGCCATACATAAAGGTGTGGTTGAGGTTAGGTGTGTGTAGGAAGGAAGGAAGGAAGGAAGGAAGGAAGGAAGGAAGGAAGGAAGGAAGGAAGGAAGGAAGGAAGGAAGAAAGGAAGGAACAATAACATTTTTAATTATTCACAAAGGGCCCTGAAAGTAAATTATCTATAACACAGCTTCCCCCTGTCCCGTGTTTTCAAATCAGTGAAGCAACTGAAGGAGATGACAAGAAGCCACTTCAGACTTTCCCTAAAAAAAAACAACAACAAGTTTAGGCTTTGACGTCACCCTGGAACCTGAACAAAAGTAGGGAAGACAACACGTTGCTCATCTTCACCAAACACAAACACAAATGTGTTTTCCACTGCTTGTCACAATTCCCATCCGCAAGCAGAAAACACGATTATCTACAGTTGTCACGACGGCATAAACGTAGGACTCATCTTTGGCTGCGATGCCATAATCACATTTGCACGAGCCACTGGAGGCATGAATTGTCTGCCTCTAATTATATTAAAAATGCCCCAAATGGCACCCTATTCTCTACGTAGTGCACTATTTTTGACAAGGACGGCTCATATAGTCTGGTCAAAAGTAGTGCACTATGTAGAGAATAGGGTAGCATTTGGAATAGCATTTGGAATGCATACATTGCATTTGCTAGAATGTGTATATACAGTGCCTTCAGAAAGTATTTACACATCTTGATTTTTTCCACATTTTATTGTTATAAAGTGTGATTAAAATGGATTTAATTGTCTTTTTTTTTCTTAACAATCTACACAAAATACTCTGTAAAGTCAAAGCGGAAGAAAAATGTGAACATTTGTACCAAATAATTATATGAAAACTAAAACACTAATATATCTTGATTACATAAGTATTTGACCCCGAGTCAATACATGTTAGAATCACCTATGACATTTTTTCTGGTTAAATCTCTAAGAGCTTTACACACCTGGATTGTACAATATTTGCAAATATATATATTTTTATTCTTCAAGCTCTCTCAAGTTGGTTGTTTATCATTGCAAGACAGCCATCATTGCTAGACAGCCAAGTCTTGCAATAGATTTCAAGCTGATTTAAGTCAAAACTGTAACTAGGCCACTTAGGAACATTCAATGTCATGTTGGTAAGCAACTCCAATGTACAAAACATTAAGAACACCTTCCTAATATTGACTCATTGATCATTGCCTTCATGGTTCCGACATCACTGGTATAGCCTAAGTTACGCAGTACCATCCCTGCTTACACCTTCTTGACTGTTTGCCTAATCCTGTGTTTATAGGAAGGAATTTTATTTAACCTTTATAGGCAAGTCAGTTAAGAACATATTCTTATTTGCAATGATGGGCTACCGGGGAACAGTGCCTTGTTCAGAATGGTAGATTTTTACCTTGTCAGCTTCAGGGATTCGATCCAGAAACCTTTCAGTTACTGGCCCAACGCTCTAACCACTAGGATACCTGCCTAGTGGTTAGAAGGAAGGAAGGAACAAACAAACAAGCAAACAAGAAAACGAACAAACTAGCAGATGAATGTGTGTGTGTGTGTGTGTGTGTGTGTGTGTGTGTGTGTGTGTGTGTGTGTGTGTGTGTGTGTGTGTGTGTGTGTGTGTGTGTGTGTGTGTGTGTGTGTGTGTGTGTGTGAGAGAGATGGACAACAAACGTTGCGTGTTTATCAGGGCTTGTGGCAGAAGTGTAGTAGTGTTCAACATGGAGAGCTGATGCTGGCCTTGAAATGCCTGCTGAAAACATTTTAAACAGTGTTTTAATGATTTTTAATGACTTGAGTGTTGGTTCCCTGTTGCTAAGTGGTTAGTGTGTGTGTGTGTGTGTGTGTGTGTGTGTGTGTGTGTGTGTGTGTGTGTGTGTGTGTGTGTGTGTGTGTGTGTGTGTGTGTGTGTGTGTGTGTGTGTGTGTGTGTGTGTGTGCGCGCTCAGTGCAGCTATATTACCCTATCATCAAATCTTTCTGATTGGGCGCTTCCTTCCCTTCCTTTGGAAAATGCATCTTCTCACTTAAACTGAGATACGGCCATAGGTTGGAGAATGTTAGTCAGGTTAAGATGTTTGTGGTGATGGGCATCTGTCTATATGTCTGCCAAGGTCCATCATCCGTCTCAGCGAGGACCCAGACAAACACTCATCAGTATTATCTAAAACCTTTACCAACACCACTTAGAGTGCCGTGCCCTTATGCTACCCCTTCAAAGACTATTACAGTTTTTTTTAGATTGCTAAACGACAGTGGACACAACTGGAGTCACATGTGCAAAACTCTAACTACAGTCTGCACAGCAGCAGTTCATGTGGACCAAACTCTAGTTCGTTTTTCATTGCTTGAACACAGTTTTCAAAACTCTACACACTTATCCGACTTTACCCACAACCTGCACAACACTGTGGATTTACAGCACTTTGTTCAAATGCTAACACACTGCTGTCAAAACTGTGAACCACACATTCAAAACGGAATAGATTTCAGCCTTGTACCTTTCAAACACTGCTGATTGCAATTTCAGCTGAAAGGCTAAGCAGGTGTCTTGTTTTAGACTTGTTAGTGAACACACACACACATATTACAGTATATATAGGTAGAGCTCAGAAAGACTCATTTTGGAAATGGAACAAGAAAGATGTGTTTGTGGAGGGAGAAGGGTGGCAGGGAGAGGGCGGATGCGTGCAGGAAGACAAAGAAGACAAAGAGCTGTTATTTCAGATGAAATAAGGGCTACACTTATAGACCATGTCGTGAACCATGGTCTCTCATTGAGAGAGGCAGGGTTGAGGGTGCAACCCAATCTGCAAAGATCCACAGTGGCATCTGTAATATGCGAATTTTCCATCATGCAAACAGGTGAGAGTTACATCCTTACAGTAAATGAAAACATTACAGGAATCTATTTTGTATTGCAATTATAGAATATTTACACAGATATATATTACAGTAAGTTTGACTGTAAAATATATTTTTACAACAGGACCCAAAGGCTGCCCCCAACAGGGGGAAGAGGAAAAATATTTTCAGATGCGCAGGAAAATGCTATTGTTGACATGGTTCTTGTCAACAATGCAATAAAACTGCGCGAGATTCAAGATAGAGTGCTGGCTGTTAATGATATATTTGAAAATGTTAATTCTGTCAGCACAACAACTATTGCTCGAGTCCTAAAGAAACACCAAGTTACAATGAAACAGTTATACACTGTACCGTTCGAGAGAAACAGTGAACGGGTAAAAGAACAAAGATACCAATATGTCCAGGTAAGACGTCTGAGGTTACGTACACAGCTATACAAAATATTTACAGAAAAAAAACACTAGCATTTCTACAGTAAAACTGTGCACTTACTGTTTTTCAGAGAGTAATGGAGGTGGAAGCACTGGAAAGACCACATTCATTTGTATTTATCGATGAAGCTGGATTTAACCTTGCCAAAACACGGCGCAGAGGAAGGAATGTTATAGGTCAAAGGGCCACTGTGGAGGTTCCAGGCCAAAGGGGGGGAAATATCACCATGTGTGCTGCAATGGCCAATGATGGTTTGCTTCTCAACACACCACTCATTGGCCCATACAACACAGAAAGGCTTATAGCTTTCCTAGAACAGCTCTATGCTCAGCTAGTGCCAGCAGAACAGGGGAGCCAGTAAGAAACCCCCAAGTTTTTGTCATAGTTTGCGCTAACGTTGCTTTTCACCACTCTGCAGCTGTCACAGATTGGTTTGCAGCACATCACAGATTTATGGTTTTGTACCTGCCTGCATATTCACCCTTCCTCAACCCAATAGAGGAGTTTTTCTCTGCCTGGAGGTGGAAAGTGTTTGGTCACCACCCACATGACCAAATGTCTCTTTTGGAAGCCATGCGAGGACACGAGTCCAGAGGACTGCCAGGGATGGATAAGGCACTCCAGAAGGTTCTTCCCCAGGTGCATGGCAAGAGAAAACATTAGATGTGATGTTGAAGAAAACCTGTGGCCTGATGCTAGAGAGAGCCAGGATTAGCCCCTCAATTATTTGTTCGAATTACAGTATGTACTTTTAGTTTCTACCTTTTTTTCTCATTACTGTAATTCCGTAAATTACTACAGACTATTGAAGCAGACTGATAATTTTCATTTACCTTAAAGAATTGTTATGTTCTAAAAAATTTAATAAATCATGTGAAAGAATGTCACTCTTTTCTTTGAAGAAAATATTACTTTGTATGAAGTCACTGAAATTGTTCAAACTGTAAAGATGAAAAGTTTGTATTTTCTGTATTGGTGTTTGATGCTAGTGTTTTTACTCTCAGTGTGTTCTGAGTGACAGTGTGTGTTATCTCAGTGAGGGTTGTGCATAGAGTTTGGCTGCACTGAGCGTGTTTTGAGCCATGTGTTAAGAGTTGTGTTGCTTGGAATGAGTTTTGCAGGTGATGTGAACTGTTTAGCTCAGGTGACTGTTGGTAGTGCAGACTGTAGTTAGAGTTTTGCACATGTGACTCCAGTTGTGCCCACTGTCGTTTAGCAATCGAAAATAACTGTAACCCAACACATGGAGCAATAGCACACACACTCACACCAATGCTTAGGGAGGTGGGCCAACACAGATGTTCGTGAACCGGCATGGTAAAATGTTCTGACGTTCTGCCCTTGAGCAAGGCAGTTACCCACCGATAACAACTGCTCCCCGGGCACTGATGGCATGGAATGCGATTAAGGCACTCTCTGATCCAGAGTGGTGAATGCATTCAGTTGTGCAACTGACTAAGTATATCTTTTTCCTTTCCTTTTGCTCAACACATCAGCCCCCTGCTGAGTACCAGTGTTGAGATGCTAATCTAGGCTATCAGTGCTAACCATTAGCGAAAGCGAAGCCCTCAGGCACAGATCTAGGATCAGCTTACCCTCCCAACAAATTCTACAGCTAACCATGGAGGGGAAAGAAGACAATCCTGACTTTTGAATCAGCGTCTATGGCAGGGGTTGTCAATTCCAGTCCTCAAGGGTCTGATTGGTGTCACAGTTTTGCCCCAGCCCCAGCTAACACACCTGACTCCAATAATCACCTAATCATGATCTTCAGTTCAGAATGACATTTGATTAATCAGCTGTGTTTGCTAAGGATGGAGAAAAAGGTGTGATACCAATAAGGCCCTGAGGACTGGAGTTGCCCACCCCTGCTCTAGGGGCAACTTCACCCTACTTAATTCCAGAGATGTCATACCTGTAGGTAAGAGGCATCATGGATTTATTTACAGTACCAGTCAAAAGTATGGACACGCCTACTCAATTATTTTTTTTACTATTTTCTACATTGTAGAATAAGAGTGAAGACATCAAAACTATGAAATAACACATTCGGAATCATGTAGTAAAAAAAAAAAAGTGTTGAACAAATCAAAATATATTTCATATTTGAGATTCTTCAAAGTAGCCACGCTTTGACTTGATGAAAGCTTTTCTTGTTTGTTTCACAATAAAAATATATTTTGCATCTTCAAAGTGGTAGGCATGTTGTATAAATCAAATGATGTTTCCCCCCAAAAAATCAGGTTTAATTCTAGTTTGTAAGGCAACAAAATAGTAAAAATGCCAAGGGGGTGAATACTTTCGCATGCCACTGTAGCATTTTTTTTGTAATTGCTAAGCATATAAATGGAAAAATACTGAACAAAATAAAAATGCAATATGCAACACATTCAACAAGTTACAGTTTTATATATGACATCAGTCAATTGAAATAAATTCATTAGGGCCTAATCTATGGATTTCACATTACTGGTCATAGGCACAGCCATGGGTGGTCCTGAGAGGACCTAGGACCAACCACTGGGAAGCCAGGCCAGCCAATCAGAATGAGTTTTCCCCACAAAAGGGCTTTATTAAAGACAGCAATTATACTCCTCAGTTTCATCATCTGTCCAGGTGGCTGGTCTCGCAGGTGAAGAAGCCGGATATGGAGGCCCTGTGCTGGCGTGGTTACACGTGGTCTGTGGTTGTGAGACTGGTACTGTACTGCCAAATTCTGTAAAGGACAATGGAGGGGGCTTATGGTAGAGAAATTAACATTCAATTACCTGGCAAAAGCTCTGGTGGACATTCCTGCAGTCATCATGCCAATTACACACTCCCTCAAAACTTGAGACATCTGTGGAATTGTGTTGTGTGACAAAACGGCTTATTTTAGTGTGGCCTTTTATTGTCCCCAGCACAAGGTGCACCTGTGTAATGATCATGCTGTTTAATCAGCTTATTGATATGTCACTCATGTCAGGTGGACAGATTATCTTGGCAAAGGAGAAATACTCACTATCAGGGATGTGAACAAATTTGTGCAAAAAAATTGGAGAGAAATATGTATGTTTTGTGTGTATGGAAAATGTCTGTGTTGTAGCCCAAGAGAATAACATAAATATTTCATACACAAATAGATGAGTGAAACTACAGATGTAGGATCATAAAATCTCTTCATGTAAAATCACCTATTTTGGGGACCAGCTTGGTACCAGTTTCCGACCAAAAAATCGATCTGTGGACACCGTAGATTGAAATGGATGGCATTGAGCAGAAGCCCTGGTTCTCACCGCCTTTGTGAAGTAGAATGTGAAATCTGACACCTCTGGAAGTTAGGATGTCCCTCCTACCATTTCAATTGCTTTTCCGATGGTGCATCAACTCCTGGCTGAGCGGTACACCAACTGACAAAGCACATGCCTGCAATCCTTACATTGTAGCGCAGCAGAAGAGAGTGGTTTCGTATATAGCACATTTAGAGATTGATTTATAGCAAACTGTATCAAAGTCATCTAAAATAATGCATAGATTTTTAAACAAAGAACACTTTCTGTTTGTCATAGAAAGACAATATTAATATGAGATGAAAGGCGATTGAGTTCAGGAAGCCAAGCAAGAACTCTGTGTGACCTTCAAAGCGTTGGGGGTAGACGTTTTGATCAAGAGAGAACTTTATAAAATGTGCAAATGTTCTCTAACACTAAACATACATAATTTATAAGGAAGGTGGAATCTTCCAGTTAGTGTTTTTTATTATTTTTTATTATACTATATTTAAAAAGCATATGTCATTTCAAACCTTACTCGTACATTTTTGTTGAATAGGAAATACATCATGTAAAAATGTTTCAGATTGTCATCATATTTGTATTGTGTACTTGAGCTTGTGTCCTCAAACGTTACTACACCTCAGCAATTTATGATAATTTTTACCAGAAGGGAGATTTTTACCTTTCTTGGAGTATTACGAGTAATTGCTTATGGCCCTCTCGTGATAATGTGTTTTGGAGATTACGTAGATTATATTTTAGATTACATTTAATTGCATTTAGCTGGTTAATTTGAGCCAGTTTGCTACAGCTGGAAAATAATCCTACAACAACAGAAAATGTGAATTATTACATGGATTATAATTAATAGACATTTTTCTGTGGTGATTTATACATTTTTCATAAGGGCAAAACAAGTGTTCTATTTCAAAGTGAAAATGACCTTGAAAACACGACACATTTAGCATTTCCTATTTCTTACTGTGCAGGTATATTCTCAGCAACAAAAGAGTGATCAAATTAAGATCCTACATCTGTGAAGAGGTGATGAGGCGTTCTCTGAAGTCTGAAGCTCTTTTCTCTCTTTTTTCTGTCTTTTAATCAGACTTTCTCATCAGCTCTCACTTTCCCTTTTGGTCCCCTTTGGCCAGTCAGAACTCAGCAGGAGAGGGCCACAGGGGAAACACGCATGCACACACACACACGTCATCATCTATTTCGAATAACACACGGTAACAGTGCCATCAGATAATGAATCTAAATCAGTTTGGCTTCGAGACAGAGCGATACATGTGTTTTGGCTAAGCATAATTAACATACCGCACTTCCTCAGCCTCAAGTCTATAAGCTATAGTTCCCAAGGCAGAGAACTTCACCCCTGTCGAGCTCAACTCCGTGACTTTTCCCACCTTACTAAATGGAGAGCAATTCAACATGCTAAACTGATGTCAGTCTTGAGGACTTTTCTCCCTGCCGCTTGACTCTAATTGTTTTCGAGATTCCTAAAGGGTCGGCGCGCCGCATGATGTCATCAAGGGGGCCTTATTTGTATAGCTCAGGGCAGACGTAAACATCGGTGCTCATCATGCACCTGTGTCTTGCGACCGATCCGAGGCACCCCTGAAGCACAAGCGGCAGGGGAAGCAAACACACTAAATTATTTCCTTCAATGACTTGCCTGGCCCCCATTGCTCCCCTCAGATCCAAAATTAGATGTCTCGAAACAGTCTTTTGGGGGTGAGGTTTGAGAGGACTGGTGAGGCTACACACTGAGGGTATGTCTGAAATGGCACACTATTCCTGATTTAGTGCACTACTTTTGACTATTCCTTGCGGCTCTGGTCAAAAGCATTTCGGATACAGATACAGTTCCTCGAGCGTGACTGTGGGAATAACTGGGTCAACCACTTGTCCAACATTGTTGGGGAAGGGTGGTGGTTTGCAATGTTTGTCACGTGAGGTCTCGCAGGTGTTTTCCTAAGTGTCATCTTGTGTCGGACAGAGAAAGTGTTTTCTGAGCAGACAAAATGTAGAGAATACAAAATGCATATCTGTTTGCAAAAACAAAAATGTGCCTTCAGAAAGTATTCATACCATATACTGTACTTATTCCACATTTAGTTGTTACAACTTGAATTCAAAATGGATTAAATCAACAACAACAAAAATGACACAAAACCCATAACAACAAAGTGACAACATGTTTTAGAAATGCTTGCACATTCATAGAAAATGAAAGAAATATCTTGGAAAGAAAGAATTCAGACCCCTTGACTTTTTCCACAGTTTGTTACGTTACAGCCTAATTCTAAAATTGATTCAATAATTTTTTCCCCTCATCAATCTACACACAATACCCCATAATGACAAAGCGAAAACAGGTTTTTAGAAAATACCTTATTTACAGAAGTATTCAGACCCTTTGATATGAGACTCGAAATTGAGCCCAGGTGCATCCTGTTTCCATTGATCATCCTTGAGATATTTCTACAACTTGATTGGAGTCCACCTGTGGTAAATTCAATTGATTGAACATGATGAACATCTATATAAGGTCCCACATTTGACAGTGCATGTCAGAGCAAAAATCAAGCCATGAGGTTGAAGGAATTGTCCGTCTCTGTAGCACTCCACCAATCAGGCCTTTATGGTAAAGTGGCTAGACAAAATGTGGAAAAGGTTAAGGGGTCTGAATACTTTCCGAATGCACTGTAAGTATTCACACCACTTAGTCAATACTTTGGAAAAACACCTTTTGCAGTGATTTCAGGTCTGAGTCTTTCTAGGTTTGGCTCTAAGAGGTTTCCACACCTGGATTGTGCAACATTTGCCTATTAATTGTTTTCAAAATTCTTCAAGCTCTGTTAAATTGGTTGTTAAATCATTGCTAGACAACCATTATCAGGTATTGCCATAGAGTTTCAAATAGATTAAGTCAAAGCTGTAACTCAGGAACATTCACTGCCTTCTTGGTAAGTAACTCCAGTGTCGATTTGACCATTTGTTTTAGGTTATTGTCTGACCAGCTCAAATAGACAGAAGCCTCTATATGGCAGACCAATCCGAACTCCTCTCTTGGCATGTCCAGCCCACTCATTTTCTCAGCCAATCATGGCTAGTGGAGGTTGCTAACTTCTTCCGTGGCTTAACCAACAAGGCTCGTAATGTAACTATTTTATTCGTATCTACAGATGGTATACAAGTTTGTTATAAAGGCACATGAAAGTTCACGTTCCAGAAGGCAGTTCGGATCCACAAAAATGTTCAAATGGCTCTCCTGTGTAGTTGTAACTTGCGACATACGCTTACTTTCCTGAAACGGGTCACATATTGGAAAGTGGTAATCAGTATTGTGTTGTATTTGGATTTGCCCCAAACATAACACTTTGTATTCAAGTCAAAAAGTGAATTGCTTTTCCACATTTTTTGCAGTATTACTTTAGTTCCTTGTTGCAAACGGGATGCATGTTATGGAATATTTTTATTCTGTACAAGCTTTCTTCTTTTCACTCTGTCAATTAGGTTAACATTGGGGAGTAAGTACAATGTTGTTGATCTATCCTCAGTTCCGTCCTATCACAGCCATTAAACTCCTTAACTGTTTTAAAGTCACCATTGGCCTCACGGTGAAATCCCTGAGCGTTTTTTTCCCTCTCTGGCCACTGAGTTAGGAAGGACGCCTGTATCTTTGTAGTGACTGGGTGTATTGATACACCATCCAGTGTGTAGTTTAAGAACTTTAAGAACCATGCTCGAAGGGATATTCAATGTGTGTTTTTTGTTTTACCTCAGAGATGAGGTAGTGATTCAAAATCATGTTGAACACTATTATTGCACACAGAGTGAGTCCAAGTAACTTATTATGTGACTTTAAGCAAATTTTTACTCCTGAACTTGTTTAGGCTTGCCAACAAAGGGGTTGAATACTTATTGACTCAAGACATTTCAGCTTTTCATTTTTAATTAATTTGTAAATAAAAAATAAAAAAAACATAATTCCACTTTCATATTACAGGGTATTGTGAATAGGCTAGTGATAAAGCATCTCAATTGAATCCATTTTACATTTAGCCAGTAACACAACAAAATGTGGGAAAAGTATAGGGGTGTGAATACTTTCTGAAGACACTGTAAACTGCAATTAGCCCTTCTCCAGGGTGTGTGGGACGTGTTCTTGTTTTGCAGTGTGTGTGTGCGCGTGTGCGTCTTGGATATTTGTGTGTGTGTGTGTGTCCTTCGGATGGGGAAGATTCGAGGGAGGTATATTGGTTTGTCATCCTGTGGTGGTGGTGGTAGATGGTGAATAATGGGTGTAATCCTTTTGGGTAATCATTGGAAATTAGATGCGACTTTGGCGTCTGCAACAACTTCCCACCAAATATGTATTTTTTTCATTGACCAAAAATAGTCTGAGTAAAGGAAAGTGTACCAATAAACTCCATCTGGTGCGAATTGGAATTGTGCAGTAGACCTGAATGTGCGAGTTGATGCTTAATTGGGTGACATTCTGCCCAAACATCCACGACATCATGGTGAATTTGTGTGTTAGCTCCCCATAGAGTAGAGGCGAAGACTTGGCAGTAGCCCCCGTTTATATTTTATCTATCTGGGAGCTTTTCAAAGCCCCCTCCACCCCCCTGTATGGGACGCAGCAGGGGTCGGCCCATGCAGTTTGTTTCTTGTCCAGGTATGAGTCTGGCCCAACACACACACACACAGAAACACACACACACGTACACACACGCAGACATCCTCCCCCCTCCAACGCACACACACACACTGTCTAAAGCGGATCCATACGAATCCCGGAGGCAGAATTCAGAGCCCGACTGGCCTAGAATCCTTGAGGACTCTAGCTATTTAAATGGGCTGAAAAGACACTCACATGGCACATATTGAAGCAAGAGTCTAATTCAATTATTCCTCATGCCAAGTGTGGCTTTGTTCGTTGCTTTGTAGGTCACATGTTTGCGTTACTTGTCCCCAGAAAACAGTATTCCTCATCCCTGTTGAATTAAAGTCAATTTACTTTGAACTTGAGCAGCTGGCATATGGCTGGAGAAGCTAGTGTGCTATTTTCAGTGCCATTTGGGTCCTCCGTGTTTGATTTTAAAAACATGAAGTTATATTAAGGCCCCTGGGTTGAGGTGGCATTTATGTATATACACATCTGGCCCTGGTATGGTACTGTAGAGAAGGGTTGTCAATGATCAAAAGAGAATTTGATCTTAATGACTTGCAATTGGCAGGACAAGTAAAAGGTTAATTACATTTGTTAGGGGTTATTTGGGATAGGGATCGCAGTGGCTGAGAGAGAGAGTGTGGCAGAGTGGGGCGTGTGTGTGTGTGTGCGCGTGTGTGTGTAGCACATGGGGATGTGAGAAACGTACTCCTCAGCCTGAGGTGTCACCACTTGTGCTACAGAATTGTGAACTCTTCGGTGGCGCTGACTGGCAAGACGCTTCGGGAGGGTGGTCAAGTGTACTAGCAAGGCAGAGGTCCTGGGCTTGATCCTCAGTGTGAACCGAAACAGGAGGAAGCGGTACTTGCTAAGCAAGCAGCATGATGTTTTATGAGCGCACGTGTGTGACAGAGAGAAAGAGTAGAACCTTGTTCACACTGCAGCCCTTAAAGCTCCAATCCGTTTTGGAAAACTGAATGTCCAAACAGCAAGTTACAAGTGACCAAATTGGATGTGTGTGTGTGTTCAGACAGCAGTCATGTGCTGACATGGCTGTGCTAGTTGTCATAGTAACAACGGGTGTGTGCACAATGGTGTAGGCTGATTGGTGGTGGTGTTCCTTCTTCCTATCACTGAGAAGCTATGTAGCAAGCTAAGGTGACTACAATGCCGGCCATGGACGTTTCCCAGTTACTTTGAATGTTCACAATCATAATGTAAGAACACTTTGAAAGCCTCAAAGGATAAGATGATCCAACTTTCAAAACGAGTACAGCCACAGCATTCAACTAGCTAGCTAGGTAGTTTTCTAGCACATTTACTAATTTGTTTGTGAATAATTAACAAGCTAGTTAGCTACCACATGTTCTTGTCAAGCTGTCAATAGAGTAGCTAGCAAGCAACAACATATGCCAAACAACAGTCTAAAAACCACTTGAGGGCAAATAAATCAGATTTGACCGTACAGACACAAGTCGCATGGCTAGGAATCAGATTTGTAACCACTTATAAACGGTGGTTTGAAATGTGGCATGAAATATCCAGTTCCATGTGATTTTTGTCTGTTCAGACTGCATGAAAAAGAACAGATTTGAAACAGATATGCATGAATTTTATTTTAGTCACTTCAAACTGCCAATGTGAACAAGGCTTAAAGAGCCACTGAACACCTCGATTGGCACTCCAGTTTTTCTGTTTCTCATAAAAAAAGAGATTTCAGACATGGAGGTGTGTTTCCTGACCAATTCCACATTTGGTTAAAGATGTTTGTCCCCCATGAGACACTGTAGACATGAAGCCCATTTCACTTCCTCAAAATCCCCGAAATGAATCTAAGATAACTCAAGAAATCTGTAATGAATTTTGACGTTTTGACCGACAATGTTTTAGTTGCGCAATTTTACATCAAGCTAAGGTGTTTAGTGCAGTATTTCTCAAGGGAAAAAAATTGTTAACAGTAGGAGCTGCTGGGCAGGTCTGTCTCACTGTCTATGCTATTGGATAGAGAGCAATCACCGCAGCTGTTCACCCCATGTTAGTGGGCAAATGGACATTGTCAAATCAAAACCCAATCTTTATTTAACCGGTGTGACGCACGGATATTCCAAACTCTGTTTTAGACCAGGCTGACTTTATGACCATTTATCCTACAGTATTTTTTACTTTGTAGCCAATTTTGACACTTGAATGACTGACTCATATCGATGGCACATATGCCGTTTTCAACGGGATTTGTTGCATTTTAAAGGCAGTTGCTCTTTAAGAGACCTAGAGTAAGAGGATTAGTTGAAGGGTGTGTGTGTTTGTGTGAGAGAGAGTAAAAGAGAAATACAGTGTCATGACGTTGGCCTGGGGGGGTTGGTTTATGACAGTCATAAATACCTCTTCCCCCCTTTTTCCTCTCTCTACCCTACTAAGGTTACATTTGCCAAACCCTTGGTTAACATAGAGATTCTGGAAAAGTCAGAATGTGGGGGGAAATTAACTATATTCTGATAATCCGAACAATTGAACATATGCGGTGGTACTTAATGAATATGATGTCAGTTCGGTTGTCATCTGAGACATTCTCATCAATGATAAGATGACACAAACTCTACAGTGGAAAGTCTCACATCAGAGTTATCAGATTCACATGGAATTGTTGTTCAATTTAAATGTTTGAATATGAAATTATTTGTGATGGGATGAAATGTGATTTTAACTTCTAAAATGTGAGATTTGGATTTTCATAAGATAGGGCTGCTCAATCAGTGCCCCCCCCCTGCGAAGGGACAAGGGCTATAAAACTTTTCAAACACACCCTCCTCTCCCTTCCTATATAAGCCCTTGACGACAACATAACTTCCTGTTCCGATGAGGTAGGATGACGATCCTATGTCAGAATGGTTCAGATAAAACTACAGAACGAAGCCAAGATCAGCATGAGCTTTGGTTGCGAATGTTATGAACTTTGAACTCTTATTCACGACAGAAGTGACACCTCCTAGCCGTTGATTTAGCGACCGCAGCTGCAAACGCAGGTTAGGAAGGAACAGACAGAGTATCCCATCTACCACACATCGACGTTACTACAACTTATCCAAGTGACCACCAGAGACATTCTTCAAAGGACAGAGGACTCGGTTTGGCAACACGGTCTTCCATCTACCATCAACCTACTGAAGCGCAGCTCAGAGTAAATATTTATTGCATTTTCCTTTTCCAAATGGGTGGTAATTTAGAATGCATAAGATACTGTATTTACGATAGCACAGCTTCGCCTTTGTTCCTGTCTTCCCACTCTTTCACTCAACCCAGCCCCTTGTCCTTTGTGTAACAAGCTGTCATATCTGTTCCGCCAGCTAGGGATGTTTTCCTATGACATAAAGAATTATCCAGGTATAATTCATTCTTTGTGTATGTGAATTCTGTGTGATTAGTTAGGTATTTAGTAAATAAATATTTAAACCCAATTTTGTATTGCTGATTCAACTTGTTAGCCAGGGTTCTTGCAGATAACCAAGAATTTACAACTTTCAGATTATGAGACTGAAGTAAGATGACGATTGATGTTGACTGCTATTGATGTAAAATATTATTAGATCTTTAAGAGTTTATTAGGAAGATAACAGCTCTATAAATATTATTTCGCGGTGCCCGACTCTCTAGTTAATTACATTTACATGATTAGCTCAATCGGGTGATATTAATGACGGAGAAATTATTTTATAGAATAGCATGTTTTATCAATTAATCCGGCATAGCCAAAGACACGACAACAGATATCGGGTGGGTGTAAGAGAATGTTTGTGTGTTTGTAGTATGTTTAACAGAGACAGGAGCGCAGGTGAGACAGAAGGGCAGGATGAGAAAAAGTGTGAGTCAAAGACAGGGAATGTGTGAGCTCTGTAATTGCAAGGGTGTGCAAAACCATTTAGAGACAGTCATGGTAATCAATGAGCTAAAGATCGCTCAAGATTCACTTCGAAATTGGGCGCCTGTCCTGAGGACGTCGGGCAATGCTTTCAAAAGCAGCCAGTAGGGGCAACAGTGAGCGTTGTTACCATTAAGGGCTCTATTTTCGGGCTGCGGCGGTGCTAGTGTCAAACGCACGTTAGTCTGTAATTTCACCATGTACAACCTGGCGCACTGGTATTTTCCAGCCCTAATGCCAGGTTTGGCAATTTACCTGTCTTATATCAGCTCACTTGTGCTCAGATGGGCAGGGTGGAAATATTTGAGGTGTGTCCTTAAAAATGTGATTCAAAGTGCTAATTTCAGACAGCACTGAAAGGGATATTTAAGACCAACCAAAGCTGTTTTTAGTGGTAACGCAGTTGCTTATGGCATGAATTTTGACAACAGAAAGGCTTCCTATCCAGCCATGAAGCACACTGCCCATATGCGCATGGATCAAGAGTATGAAGGCTTTTTTTGTCTGCCCAATACAATCGCAAAGTAGTCAAGACTGTCGAAAAAGAGATTGTCTTCTGAGACCGCTTGGAAATAAATCTTAATCACCAATGCTTAATATTAAAATATCAGGTTTGAGAGGAGTAAAACAGTGAGCTAACATTCCCTTTTTATCTCTGCATTGCAGGCAGGCCCACATTAAGGGGCTCCTGAGTGGCGAAGCGGTCTAAGGCACAGTATCTCGGTGCTAGAGGTGTCACAGACCCTGGTTTGATTCCAGGCTGTATCCCAACCAGCCGTGATTGGGAGTCCCATAAGGTGGAGCGCAATTGGCCCAGCATTGCCGAGGTCGGCTATTATTGTACATAAGAATTTGTTCTTAACTAACTTGCCTGGTTAAATAAATAAACAATTTTGCCATGCAGGTCCCGTTTTGGACTTGGTTAGACAAAAATAGAATGTCAGCACGCTGGAGATTTATAATATCATTACATTTTACATTTATTCATTGTTGTTATCAAAAAAAATAGATCACTTGTTTTTCATTTAATTTGATTACAACTGTAAGAATATTTCGAAGATGTATTCATCATAACCGAGCCTTTTCGCAGCAACGCCATAAAGTTCGCAGATAACTGTGATTGTAAAAAAAACGTTAAAAAATTACACAGCCCTGAATATATAACGCTAGCACCTGCGCTTAGATTTACAATTGCATTAGGTTGTTAAAAAAGAGCTTGGGTTTTTCCACAGTGAATTGGACAATGATTGCAGATGGACAAAATCCCATGACTCTGGGTCTGAGGATCACGTGTTCAATCCCAGTGGTAGACACGCATGTACGGTATATGTGTTTTTTTTAACCTTATTCCAAACCTTAACCTTTACCTTAACCATTCAAAATGAATGCCTAAACTTCATATTTTTAACGCTCTCCAAAATCTCGCCCCTTAATCTTAATCCTTAACTTTGAATTTTGACTTTGGAGAAATGGAACGATGCTGAGCAGAAGGAGTCAACGCAGGGTGTCAAAAAAACAAAACACACACACACACACACACACACACACACACACACACACACACACACACACACACACACACACAGTGGTGTAAAATACTTGAAAGAACTACTTAAGTATTTTTGGGGGTTATCTCAAATCAAATGTTATTTGTCACATACAACAGGTGTACCTTACAGTGAAATGCTAATTTGCAAGCCCTTAACCTACAATGCAGTTTTCAGAAAAATACCTGAAAAAAAATGAAATGTACAGTGGGGCAAAAAAGTATTTAGTCAGCCATCAATTGTGCAAGTTCTCCCACTTAAGATGATGCGAGAGGCCTGTAATTTTCATCATAGGTTCACTTCAACTATGGCAGACAAAATGAGGGAAAGAAAATCGAGAAAATCACATTGTAGGATTTGTTAATGAATTTATTTGCAAATTATGGTGGAAAATAAGTATTTGGTCAATAACAAAAGTTTATCTCAATACTTTGTTATATACCCTTTCTTGGCAATGACAGAGGTCAAAGGTCAAAGACAGAGGTCAAAGTATTTGAGTCCCTGGCGACATAGTGTGTTACTGATGGAAGGCTTTGTTACTTTGGTCCCAGCTCTCTGCAGGTCATTCACTAGGTCCCCCTGTGTGGTTCTGGGATTTTTGCTCACCGTTCTTGTGTTCATTTTGACCCCACGGGGTGAGATCTTGCGTGGAGCCCCAGATCGAGGGAGATTATCAGTGATCTTGTATGTCTTCCATTTCCTAATAATTTCTCCCACAGTTGATTTCTTCAAACCAAGCTGCTTACCTATTGCAGATTCAGTCTTCCCAGCCTGGTGCAGGTCTACAATTTTGTTTCTGGTGTCCTTTGACAGCTCTTTGGTCTTGGCCATAGTGGAGTTTAGAGTGTGACTGTTTGACTGGTTGTGTACAGGTGTCTTTTATACTGATAACAAGTTCAAACAGTTGCCATTAATACAGGTAACGAGTGGAGGGCAGAGGAGCCTCTTACGAAGAAGTTACAGGTCTGTGAGAGCCAGAAATCTTGCTTGTTTGTAGGTGACCAAATACTTATTTTCCACCATAATTTGCAAATAAATTCATAAAAAATCCTACAATGTGATTTTCTGGATTTTTTTTTCTCATTTTGTCTGTCATAGTTGAAGTGTACCTATGATGAAAATTACAGGCCTCTCTCGTCTTTTTAAGGGGGAGAACTTGCACAATTGGTGGCTGACTAAGTACTTTTTGCCCCACTGTAAGTAAAAAATAATTCAATAGTAGCAGTAAAATAAAAATAGCGAGGCTATATACAGTACAGAGTCAATGTGCGGGGGCACCGGTTATTCGAGGTAAATTAGGTGATATGTACATGTATTGTAGGTAGAGTTATTAAAGTGACTGTGCATAGATAATAACAGAGAGTAGCAGCAGCAAAAAGGAGTGGGGGGCGGTGCAAGTAGTCTGGGTAGCCATTTGGTTAGATGATCAGGAGTCTTATGGCTTTGGGGTACAAGCTGTTTAGAAGCCTCTTGGACCTAGATTTGGTGCTGTGGTACCACTTGCCGTGCGGTAGCAGAGAGAACAGTGTACAACTAGGGTGGCTGGAGTCTGACAATTTTTAGGGCCTTCCTCTGACACCGACTGTTATAGAGGTCCTGGCTGGCAGGAAGTAACCTCTATAGTGCCATGTGGTCGGAGGTCGAGCAGTTGCCATACCAGGCAGTGATGCAACCCATCAGGAGGCTCTCGATGGTGCAGCTGTAGCACCTTTTGAGGATCTGAGGACCCATGCCAAATCTTTTCATTCTCCTGAGTGGGAATAGATTTTATCGTGCCCTCTTCACGATTGTCTTGGTGTGCTTGGACCATGTTAGTTTGTTGGTGATGTGGACGACAAGGAACTTGAAGATCTCAACCTGCTCCACTACACCCCACAATAATAATCTCCTTTTTCTAAATCACGTTGAGGTCCGTTCTCTGACCTCCTCCCTATAGGCTGTCTCGTCGTTGTCAGCTATCGGGTCTACCACCGTTGTTTCATTGGAAAACTTAATGGTGTTGGAGTCATGCCTGGCCGTACAGGGAGTACAGGAGGTGACTGAATACACCCCCCCGAGGGCCCCCGATGTTGAGGATCAGCTTGGCGGATGTGTTTTTTTACCTACCCTTACCACCTGGGGGCGGACAGGAAGTCCAGGATCCAGTTGCAGGGGGAGGTGTTTCGTCCCAGGGTCCTTAGCTTAGTGATGAGCTTTGAGGGCACCATGGTGTTGAACGCTGAGCTGTAGTCAATTAATATCATTCTCACACAGGTGTGAAAGGGCAGTGTGGAGTGCAATAGAGATTGCATCACCTGTGGATCTGTTGGTGCGGTATGCAAATTGGAGTGAGTCTTGGGTTTCTGGGATAATGGTGTTGATGTGAGCCATGACCAGCCTTTCAATGCACTTCATGGCTACAGACGTGAGTGCTATGGGTCAGTAGTCATTTAGGTAGGTTACCTTAGCGTTCTTGGGCACAGGGACTATGGTGGTCTGCTTGAAACATGTTGGTTTCTCAGACCGGGAGAGGTTGAAAATGTCAGTGAAGACACTTACCAGTTGGTCAGCTTATTCTCGGAGTACACGTCCTGGTAATCCATCTGGCCCTGCGGCCTTGTGAATGTTGACCTGTTTAATTAAAGGTCTTACTCACATCGGCTGCGGAGAGCGTGATTACACAGTTGTTCGGAACAGCTGGTGCTCTCATGCATGTTTCAGTGTTACTTGCATAGATGTGATTTAGCTCATCTGGTAGGCTTGTGTCACTGGTCAGCTCTCGGCTGTTTTTCCCTTTGTAGTCTGTAATAGTATGCAAGCCCTTCCACAACCGACGAGCATAGGAACCAGTGTAGGACAATTCCTGTATTGACACTTTGCCTGTTTGATGGTACGTCGGAGGGCATAGCGGGATTTATTATAAGCTTCCGGGTTAGAGTCCCACTCCTTGAAAGCGGTAGCTCTACCCTTTATCTCAGTGCTACTGTTGCCTATAATCCATGGTTCTGTTTGGGATATGTACGTACAGTCACTGTGGGGATGACGTCATCTATGCACTTATTGATGAAGCCTTTGACTGATCTGGTGTACTCTTCAATACCATCGGAAGAATCCCGGAACATATTCCAGTCTGTCCTAGCAAAACAGTCCTGTAGCTTGGCATCTCCTTCATCTGACCACTTTTTATTTACCGAGTCACTGGTGTTTCCTGCTTTAATGTTTGCTTGTAAGCAGGAATCAGGAGGATACAATTATGGTTGGATTTGCCAAATGGAGAGCAAGGGAGAGCTTTGTACACATCTCTGTGTGTGGAGTGATGGTGGTCTTGAGTTCTTCTTCCCTCTGGTTGCACATTTAACATGCTGGTAGAAATTAGGTCAAATGGATTTAACTTTAACTGCATTAAAGTCCCCGGCCACTAGGAGCGCCGCCTCTGGATGAGTGTTTTCCTGTTTGCTTATGGCGGTATACAGCGCATTGAGTGCGGTTTTAGTGCCAGCATCGGTCTGTGGTGGTATGTACAGCTACGAAAAATACAGATGAAAACTCTCTAGGTGGATAGCGTGGTCTACAGCTTATCATGAGATACTCTACCTCAGGCGAGCAAAACCTCAAGACTTCCTTATATATCTTGCACCAACTTATGTTTACATATATGCATAGGCCCCCACCCCGTGTCTAACCAGAGACTGCTGTTAACTCATATGGCAGGCAAAAACCTGAGACAAAATCCAAACAGGAAGTGGGAAATCTGAGGTTTGTAGTTTTTCAAGTCATTGCCATTTGAATATACAGTGTCTATGGGGTCATATTGCACTTCCTAAGGCTTCCACTAGATGTCAAAAGTCTTTAGAACCTTGTTTGAGGCTTCTACTGTGAAGGAAGAGAGAATGAGAGCTGTTTGAGCCAGAGGTCTGACAGAGTGCCATGAGCTGATCACGCGTGCGCCCGTGAGAGGTAGCTGCATTCCATAGCATTTCTAAAGACAAAGGAATTCTCCAGTTGGAACATTATTGAAGATTTATGTTAAAAACATCCTAAAGATTGATTCTATACATCGTTTGACATGTTTCTACGAACTGTAATATATATTTTTTGACATTTCGTCTGAACAAGTGATCGTGGGTTATGCATTTGGATTACTGGGCTAAACGCACAAACAAAAATGAGGTATTTGGACATAAATGATGGTCTTTATCGAACAAAGCAAACATTTTCGCCGTAAAGCCATTTTGAAATCCGACACAGCGGTTGCTTTAAGGAGAAGTTTATCTATATTTCCATGCATAACACTTGTATCTTTTATCAATGTTTATTATGAGTATTCCTGTAATTTGATGTGGCTCTCTTCACTTTCACCGGATGATTGTTTGAGACAATGCATTTCTGATCATAACACACCAATTTCAAATTAGGTTTTTGGACAAAAAGATTAACTTTGTCGAACAAAACACACATTTATTGTGCAACACGAAGTCCTGTGAGTGCCATCTGATGAAGATCAAAGGTTAGTGATTAATTTAATCGCTATTTCTGATTCCTGTGAGCCCTCTCCTTGGCTGGAAAATGGCTGTATGGTTTTCTGTGACTAGGTGCTGACCTAACATAATCGTTTGGTGTGCTTTCGTTGTAAAGCCTATTTGACATCGGACACTGTGGCTGGATTTACAAGACGTTTATCTTTAAAATGGTGTAAAATACTTGTATGTTTGAGGAATTTTGATTATGGGATTCCTGTTGTTTTGAATTTGGCGCCCTGCAATTTCACTGGCTGTTGGCGAGGTGGGATGCCACCATCCCACATATCCCAGAGAAGTTAATTATAAATAGTCATTTCAATTAGCTAATTCATATTGTAGTTTGTCAGCGAGAGTTATACAAATATGACCCCGTGATTCAGGTCAATCTTTCCTCAGTTAGCGCTAGGACGAAATGTAGCCTACATTTTTCCAGTTTGGACGACTGTGTTATGCTGTAGATACATTTGTGAATGACCTAAAAAATGCTTCCAAATATGAACAGCTCACATTCTGGACATAACTTTGTAAGGACTGTGTTTGTACGAAATATTTCTGAAAAAAGTATGGCCAGCTCAAATGCTGATTGTTGCGTCATTCTAATCTAATCACACCTGGTTTGATCGGATGCTATAGGGACCACTGTAGAATGTCCCTGTAGAATGGTCACACCCGTGTGTTGGTACGTGTGAAAAGGTTAAGCATCTCCAATCCAAAGTTAAATCTATTATAAATCCTATTTCACAACAAATCCTCCTTCACTCATGCTGCCAAACATACCCTCGTAAAACTGTCTATCCTACCGATCCTTGACTTCGGCGATGTCATTTACAAAATAGCCTCCAACACTCTACTCAGCAAATTGGATGCAGTCTATCACAGTGCCATCCGTTTTGTCACCAAAGCCCCATATATTACCCACCACTGTGACCTGTATGCTCTCGTTGGCTGCTCCTCGCTACATGGTCGTCGCCAAACCTACTGGCTCAAGGTCATCTATAAGTCTTTGGTAGGTAAAGCTCCACCTTATCTCAGCTCATTGGTCACCATAGCAACACCCACCCATAGCACTCGCTCCAGCAGGTACATCTCACTGGTCATCCGCAAAGCAAACACCTACTTTGGCCGCCTGTCCTTCCAGTTCTCTGCTGCCAATGACTGGAACGAATTGCAAAAATCACTGAAGTTGGAGACTTATATCTCCCTCACTAACTTTAAGCTTCAGCTGTTAGAGCAGTGACCCGATCGCTGCAGCTGTACACAGCCCATCTGTAAATAGCCCATCCAACCAACTACCTACCTCATCCTCATATTTGTTTTTCTGCTCTTTTGCACAACAGTATTTCTACTTGGACATCCTCATCTGCACATACATCACTCCAGTGTAAATTGCTAAATTGTAATTACTTCACCACTATTGGCCTTACCTGCTTGCTTCATTTGCACACACTGTATACAGATTTTTCTATTCTATATGTTATTGACTGTACGTTTGTTTATCCCATGTGTAACTCTGTTGTTTTTGTCGCACTGCTTTGCTTTATCTTGGCCAGGTCGCAGTTGTAAATGAGAACTTGTTCTCAACTGGCCTACCTGGTTAAATAAAGGTGAAATAAAAAAAGATTAAAATATAAAAAATAGCATGGTTGGTTTAAGAGCCAATTAAACAGCAGGCATCCTCTCCGGCACCATTAATCTGTACTTTACATTACAACATTGGCGTGTGAAAGTATTCACCCCCTTGGCATTTTTCCTATTTTGTTGTCTTTACAATCTGTAATTAAAATGGATTTTGGGGGGTTGTATCATTTGATTTACACAACATGCCTACCACTTTGAAGCTGCAAAATATTTTTTCTTCTGAACAAACAAGAAATAAGACAAAAAACAGAACTTGAGTGTGCATAACTATTCATCCCCCCCAAAGTCAATACTTTGTAGAGCCACCTTTTGCAGCAATTACAGCTACTAGTATCTTGGGGTATGTCTCTATAAGCTTTGCACATCTAGTCACTGGGATTTCTGCCCAGTCTTCAAGGCAAAACTGCTCCAGCTCCTTCAAGTTGGATGGGTTCCACTGGTATACAGTAATCTTTAAGTCATACCAAAGATTCTCAGTTGGATTGAGTTCTGGGCTTTGACTAGACCATTCCAAGACATTTAAATGTTTCCCTTAAACCACTTGAGTGTTGCTTTAGCAGTATGCTTAGGGTCATTGTCCTGCTGGAAGGAGAACCTCCGTCCCAGTCTCAAATCTCTGGAAGACTGAAACAGGTTTCTCTCAAGAATTTCCCTGTATTTAGCACCATTCATCATTTCTTAAATTCTGACCAGTTTCCAAGTCCCTCCCAATGAAAAACATCCCCACTGCATGATGCTGCCACCACCATGTTTCACTGTGGGGATAGGGTTCTTGGGGTGATGAGAGGTGTTGGATTTGTGCCAAAAAGCTCAATTTTAGTCTCATCTGACCGGAGTACCTTCTTCCATATTATTGGGGAGTCTCCCACGTGCCTTTTGGTGAACACCAAACGTGTTTGCTTATTTTTTTCTTTAACCTCTCTAGGGTATGTGGGACACTAGCATCCCACCTGGCCAACATCCAGTGAGATTGCAGAGCGCCAAATTCAAATACAGAAATACTCATTATAAAAATTCAGAAAACAACACATATTTTACATAGGTTTAAAGATTATCTTCTTGTGAATCCAACCACGGTGTCAGATTTTAAAAATGCTTTACAATTATTTGAGAACATAGCCCAGCAGACAAATCATTACAAACAGTAACCAGCCAAATACAAGAGTTACACAAGTCAGAAATAGAGATAAAATTAATCCCTTACCTTTGATGATCTTCATATGGTGGCACTCAGAAGACTTTCATTTACTCAATAAATGTTCCTTTTGTTCGATAAAGACTCTTTATATCCAAAAACGTTTTGTTCGCGTGTTTTCAGTAATCCACAGGCTCAAACACAGTCAAAACAGGCAGACAAAAAAATCTAAATTGTATCCGTAAAATTCATAGAAACATGTCAAACGATGTTTATATTCAACCCTCAGGTTGTTTTTAGCCTAAATGATCTATAATATTTAAACCGGACAATAATGTTGTCAATATAAAAGGTAAACCAGAAAGGCACTCTCTCGGGATTGCGCATGAAAAAGCTCTGTGACACGGCAGGGTCCACTCATTCAGACTGGTCTTACTACTTAATTTATTAGAATACAAGCCTGAAACAATTTCGAAAGACTGTTGACATCTAGTGGAAGGCATAGGAACCACAATTTGTGTACTAAGTCAATGGATACTGTAATGGCATTGAATTGAAAACTACAACAACAACAAAAAACTACTTCCTGAATGGATTTTTCTCAGCTTTTCGCCTGCCAAATCAGTTCTGTTACACTCACAGACACTTAACAGTTTTGGAAACTTTAGAGTGTTGTCTATCCAAATCTACCAGCTATATGCATATCATATCTTCTGGGCCCGAGCAGCAGACCGTTTAATTTGGGCATGCTTTTCATCCAAAATTCCGAATGCTGCCCCCTACCCTAGAGAAGTTAAGCAATTGCTTTTTTTTCTGTCCACTCTTCCATAAAGCCCAGCTCTGTGGAGTGTATGGCTTATTGTGGTCCTATGGACAGATACTCCAATCTCAGCTGTGGAGCTTTGCAGCTCCTTCAGGATTATCTTTGGTCTCTTTGTTGCCTCTGATTAATGCCCTCCTTGCTTGGTCTGTGAGTTTTGGTGGGTGGCCCACTCTTGGCAAGTTTGTTGTGTTGCCATATTCTTTCCATTTTTTAATAATGGATTTAATGGTACTCTGTGGGTGTTCAAAGTTTAGGATATTTTTTTATAACCCAACCCTGATCTGTACTTCTCCACAACTTCGTCCCTGACCTGCTTGGAGAGCTCTTTGGCTTTCATGGTGTCGCTTGTTTGGTGGTGCCCCTTGCTTAGTGGTGTTGCAGGCAGGTGTGTATACATACTGAGATCATGTGACAGATCATGTGACACTTACAGTAGATTGCACACAGGCTGACTTTATTTGAGGAATTATGTGACTTCGGGTAATTGGTTGCACCAGATCTTATTTACGGGCTTCATAGCAAAGGGGTGAATACATGTCCACGCACTACTTTTACGTTTTTAATTGTTTCAAATTTTTTGAAACACGTCATTTTTGATCATTTCACTTCACCAATTTGGAATATTTTGTGTAGGTCCATTACATGAAATCCAAATAAACATATATTTAAATTACAGGTTGTAATGCAACAAAATAGGAAAAACACCAAGGGGGATGAATACTTTTGCAAGGCACTGTATTTATATTTGTGACACGTTTTACTTTTATTTCACTACATTCCTAAAGAAAATTATGTACTTTTTCCTCCATATGTTTTCCGTGACACCCAAAATGGTCTAATTCACACACTTAATTTCCCTGGTCTAATTCACTCAAAATCATTTCCCTGGTCATCCATATGGCCTCTGGTGGACTCACTCAACACATGCTTCGTTTGTAAATGTGACCCGATTCAGGAAACTAGGCATACACCGCATGTCACGTCTTAACACGAGAGCCGTTTGAACGTAAAAAATATTGAACATGTGAACTTTCATGTGCCTTAATAACAAACTCGTATGCCATCTGTAAATACGAATACAATTGTTAAATTATGAGCCTTGTTGGGTAAGCCACAGAAAAAGTTAGCAACCTTCCCACTAGCCATGATTGGCTGAGATAATGAGTGGGCTGGACATGCCGGGAGAGGAGTTTGGATTGGTCTGCCATAGAAGCTTGTCAGTCTGTGTTGGTAATCATCCTGTCGAACGCGGCTTAAAAAAATGTTTTGTGTAGTGAAGCTGCATAAGTGTGGCTCTCCACTTTCTGGAGGATCAAGTTTTGAAATCAGTGGAATTAAATTATGATAGCTAAAGAGATGAAGGAAACACCTGCCTCCGGATTTCATCTTCAAACTAAGGGCAACTGTGGCATGGCATTCCTGACAGGGAGATGCATCCATGCATGATGATGTATACAGGTAAGATAGCTAAATCTAATGTTACATTTTCAGATATTACACATTTTCTAATTTTGACAGAAAGTGGTTTCATTTCAAGCTAACATTAGCTGGCTGGCTCCCTAGCTGATGTAATTTTTAGTTTCCCAGAGCCTTTTGCTGTTCTAGTTAGCTAGTTAACATTGAACATGGTTGGTTAGCTCCCAACACTGTGGCATTGTTAGCACTGTTTATTGTTTATTAACTAGCTAACGTTGGCTGGCTGGCTCGTTAGCCAATGTTACATGACTTGTGTACAACACCTGTTGAATTTGGCCGTTGTCAGTAAGCGTCTGCAAAAAAAAGCGTAATGAAATTGTTGCCAGCAGAGCTGGTTAAACTGTTTTCATGATATCCAGAAGGAAACAAATCATCGGCTAGAGTGTCAAGTGTGCGCTTCGAGATCGAAATGAGATGAGTTGGGCTAAAGTTTAGGTTGAGGGTGTGAACGACGCTGAATGGGTGTAGACAAAGAAGAGCTTTTCACTAGACAGCAAAACATTCAAATGCGATTTTCTCAAAAGTGAGTTGACAAGTTCATCAACTTTCAAAACAGAATAACTTTCCCATTGTTCCTCAAACGCAGTGTATGATATACCATTTTGTAGCTCTGAGTCTCTACTTTTATATAATGTAAAGAACACAATTTCAAATTTTTCTACATAAGACAGAATACAGGTGGCGAGTCACAAATTATTTCTGAGTGATGGCGCATGCCCCTGTCTATCCGTAAATGTAAAAAACAAGAAAATAAATGCAGTCTGGTTTGCTTTATATAAGGAATCTGAAATTATTTATACTTCTACTTTTGATACTTAAGGGTATTTAAAACCAAATACTTTTAGAATTTTACTTAAGTAGTATTTTACTGGGTGACTTTCACTTTTACTTGAGTCCTTTTCTATTACGATATCTTTACTTTTCCTCAAGTATGAAAATTGAATGACATGAATGGCCAAACACATACTGTAGAGGGCACAAAAGGTTCCCTGTCAGCATGGGCCAAATGGTGACACACATGACAAATATTGACATGCTTACCATTAAAGAGGAACTTACAGGGTTTTAAGAGCATTAAATCTCAAAAAAATATACACCCTCAGGAAGAGTATGGCAATTTTTGAAAAACATGTGACAAGCTAGCAAATAAATATGGTCATTTCACATTTTTCATACTTTCATAGAATGTTTGGGAATGATATTAAGTCGGGTATTTCTGAAAATTCTATACAGGTTTATATAGGGTCAAATCACAATTGAAGATAGCTGTCTGTAACTCCATGTTTCGTTTATTTCACCCAATGCAGAATTACGAGCACATTTCTAAAGTTGGGTTTGGTCCATCAGTTACTACTGAAGAACATCACACCAAACACCATTTGCAAAATAGAGACTGAATATCGTGACGGATCCACCTTCTGCCCTATCGCTTTCACATGTTCACATCTTTCAGATCTGTGAAAATTTGATGGAGCGTTGGAGCTAGAGGAAGGGGCCTTCTACCTATTACACATTACACACAGAGTGGTTTCACCTACCACCACCACACAGGTGGCCAATTATTTGCCTGAAGGACCCTCTCTGTGCTACAAAGGTTGACTGACTCATCCATCACGCAGACAAACAGTCCCCAAAAGGCCAAAGTCAGCTCATAAAGGCTGCAGAGTGTACCATTATTAACTCCTCTGTCCCCAGCCTCATATCCTTTACCATTATTAACTCCCCTGTCTAAGGGGTGGATTGGCCATCTCGCAATTCTGGCAAATGCCAGATGGGCAGGACCATTTGTTAGTTGGGTGGGCTGGTCGAAATGGACACACAAAAAAAAAAAATTCTACATAAAAAATAAAACAATGAGTAAGATGACATGGAAGATAACATATTTTTTTTGCAATTTCTCTGGTATACTAATCTATAATGACATTCTGGCTGATCAGTGGGCAATGGCCAAGATCATGGATTGTAAAAACAGAAAGGATGCCTACAAATGTAGAAAGAGCACATTCTACATTATTACCTCACTCAAAACATCCTATTTTTTTGGGGTGGCTAAAACAATGATTTTGTCAAACAGTAAAGTGCATTATCCTCATGATTCCTGTAATGAAAGTTTCTGCCCTGCCACTGTCCCTGTGGCCTCGCTGGGGCCTGCTGCTGTGATGAGAGTGCTGCTCTCCTGTCCCCCCATCAGCTCGAAAGAAAAATGCATTCTGATCGTATAACATTTCGAAATCCAATTGCAGAAAACCACAGCTTTGGAAGCTCTGTCCCCTTGCCCCCGTCGAAGAGAGGCTCTCAGCTTTCTGTAGGTATCTTTTTATTTCTCAACTCTCAATATTCAGCTCAATAGCAACTATTTTATAACCAATATGTTTGATATGGCTTTGAGATATGGAGCAGTGCACACGAAATGCGCACCGGATATTGCGAAGGCCTATAGGTCTCATGGGTGTATGGTTAGTTGAATACATGGCTACTAGAGGTTGTATTATATTTAGTGTGTATAATATTTATAATTAGAGTTAGAAATTGAATTCATGTTTTTTGTGTTTCCACTTCCTCAGGTGTTGAACTCCAAATGAATTAGCCTATGATATCACTTTAACAAATTGCTGTATATTTACAGCAACAATTATACAGTTAGCTACTGTAATTATATATTACAGTACATTCATGTAAGAGCAATGCATTATGGGGGCTCAATGGCATTTTGCTACACTGCTATAAAATTACAGCAATTACAATAATGTACTGTGTTACCTGTTTTACTGTATATTTGCAGAAGCATACTGTGAAATATGGTGCATTATGAGAAAATTATGTGGGCTGAGAAATAATCTCTGATTCATTAACACATTTTGATGGATGGCTTGTAAGAGACTATATTTGTTGCACCCATTACTGGGAATGCTGTACCTCACAGAATACAGTACCATACTGTATTTTTTATTTTTTTGTCCTTTAAATCTAATGTAACTTACTGGCTAATGTGCTGCCAGTAATTTATTAGAATTTAGTACCACCCCACAGAATACAGTACCATTCTGTAAATTTGGAGCACCAAAAATATTTTGTGAGTGCATGGCATTGTTATGGCTCATTAACACATTTTGAGGCATGCCTTGTAAGAGGCCATACTTGTTGTACCCGTTAGTGAGAGTGCTGTACCAATTTAAGTGATATGTGGAAGTAGTTCCCTAACAATTACATCTATATGCGGGACAGATCAGAGTTGCGGTAAGTCTCAATTCAATTAAGGGTTGAGTGTTTAGCCATGGTCTTTTGATCTTTTTTGCCCTGTAGTCACTGCCAGTTTCGAAGCAGTTGTTAAGGCCTCTACAAGTGCACGTGACTTAAAACACAAAATAGGAATTGTTATGCTTTATTATATAATAATATATTCACTGTTAGCAATTGCTGTAATGTTATTACAATACAAATTAACAATAAAGTACTGTATTGCTGTATACACTGAGTATACCAAACATTTGGACACCTGTACTCTGTGAATTTACTGCAGCATTCTGTAAAATTGCATTGTGGACACATTTTGTGGGAGGGGAAAGAATCACTGGCTCATTAACATTATGAGGCATGCCTTGTAAGTGGATATATTTGTTGCACCCGTTAGTAACAATGCTGTACCAATTAAACTGACATGTGGTAGTAGTGCCCTAACAATTGAATGTATATAGGGAACAGATCAGAATTTCAACGGGTCACTTCTTAAGGATCTGACTCTTTTTTTTATTGCCTAAAATGACACCCAAATCTAACTGCCTGTACCTCAGGACCTGAAGCAAGGATATGCATATTTTTGATACCATTTGAAAGGAAACATTCAGGGGTTTGTGGAAATGTTGGATTTATGTAGGAGAACATAACATATTAGATCTGGCAAAAGATAATACAAAGAAAAAACATGCATTTGTTTGTATTTATTTTTGTATCATCTTTGAAATGCAAGAGAAAGGCCACAATGTATTATTCCAGCCCAGGCGCAAGATTTTGGCCACTAGATAGCAGCAGTGTATGTGCAAAGTTTTAGACTGATCCAATGAACCATGGCATTTCTGTTCAAAATGTTGTATCAAGACTGCCCAAATGTGCCTAATTGGTTTATTAATATATTTTCAAGATCATAACTGTGCACTCTCCTAAAACAATAGCATGGTATAATTTCACTGTAATATCTACTGTAAATTGGACAGTGCAGTGCGATTAACTAGAATTTAAGCTTTCTGCCAATATCAGGTATGTCTATATATTTTTTTTTTCTTCACATTTTCAAACAGCACATTTATATTTTCCAAAGACGCTATACATTTGGGTGAGGATTTGTTCTCACCTGAGTAGTCTCGTTTCACTGCCAACAATAAAATTAAACCATCTAGTATTCTGCAAAATAACACCACAATGTCAAATACAGGAAGCCTAGTCAAATAATTACCATCCAGTCACATTTACCATTACTCTCTCTCGGGAAACCTTCACTCTTGTGCAGACATTTTGAAACGAAACATGACAATTTGAAAAATAATCCAAGGGAGTTTTTTGAGCGAGAATAAAGATGACTGTCAAGTAGTAAGACATGTATAAAAGCAACAGATACCATTAATAAGAAGGGGCTAGAAGTGTCTTATATGGTGAGCTACCGAGTGGCTAGGACAAGCAAACCCCATACTATTGTGGAGGACTTAATTCTTCCTGCTGCTGCAAATATGGCCGGGACAATGCTGGGGGAAAAAGACCCCAAAAATATACAGACAATGCCAGACAATGCCATCAAACTGCACTGTTTCATGGTGCATCAGTGACATAGCAGGAGACGTTTTGAAACAATTACTGCTTCGCATACAAGCCAGTGAATTATATGTGTTACAGCTGGATGAGTCAACAGACGTGGCGAGCCTAGCACCACTCCTGGTATATGTCTGTTACGTTTATGGGGGGGGGCAATTAAGGAAGACGTCCTCTTTTGCAAACCACTGGAAACAAGGACAACATGATAGGATATTTTTAAGTACTGGACAGCTTCGTGACATCAAATGAACTTTGGTGGTCAAGATGTGTTGGTATCTGTACTGATTGTGCAAAAGCCATGACAGGGAGACATAGTGGAGTGGTAACGCGTGTGCAAGTAGTTGCTCTCGACTCCACTTGGGTCCACTGCAGCATCCATAGAGAGGCTCTTGCAGCCAAGGGAATGCCTGACAGCTTGAAATATGTTTTGGACACTACAATGAAAAGGCTTAACTTTTTTATAGCAAGGCCCCTGAACTCTCGTGTATTTTCTGCATTATACAATGATATGGGCAGCGACCATGTAATGCTTTTACAACATACAGAAGTGTGCTGGTTATCAAAAGGCAAAGTATTGACACATTTTTTTTAAATTGAGAGACGAGCTTAAATGTTTCTTTACTGACCATAATTTTCACTTGTCTGACCACTTGCATGATGATGAGTTTCTCACACGCCTGAATGATCTGAATCTAGGATTACAGGGACTCTCCGCAACTATATTCAATGTGCGGCACGAAACTGAGACCATGATTAAGAAGTTGTAGCTCTTCTCTGTCTGCATTAACAAGGACAACACACAGGTCTTTCCATCATTGTATGATTTGTTGTGTGCAAATGAACTCAAGCTTACAGACAATGTCAAATGTGATATAGCCAAACACCGGAGTGAACTGGGTGTGCAATTACGCAGGTACTTTCCTGAAACGGACAACACCAACAACTTGATTCGATATCCTTTTCATGCCCTGCCTCCAAGTCCACTTACCGATATCTGAACAAGAGAGGCTCATCGAAATTGCAACAAGCTGTTCTGTGATAATTGAATTTAATCAGAAGCCACTGCCAGATTTCTGGACTGGGCTGCGCTCAGAGTTTTGAAGGGCTATGGGACTATAAAAAGTGTGGGAACCACTGCTGTAGCGGTTAAACAATTAACAGTGGAATATTAAAGCCATGTCCTTTTCATCTGTTTTGCCTTGGAATCAAGGTCACTTTAGAAGCTTTTGTTCAGGGCTCTAGAAGTGCAAGTGATCTAAAACACCAACTATTCATAAATATGATGTTATATAAAAAATATCTAGTAGCCAACCTGCTTGAACTAATCCCATGTAATTACAGTAAAACACCATCATGATTACAGATGCATTTACTCTCTTACAGTATGGCAGGCTAATTTTACAGCACTTTGATGTTGCTCTGAATTTTCCAGTAACTTACAGGAATCTACATTAACATTCATTGCTCTAGCCAGAGATGAGCAAATATGTATCCAAAAGGTATTGCATTATAAATACAGGTCATTTTGAAGACTAATGTATTCTTAACTATGACAAGATTCCCAGTAAAGGTTACAGAAACATTTGACTTCCCATGACGGTTAAAACAAAACAAAAATCAAGCTTAGATGACTGCACTGTCTGTAAGTTGCTCTGGACAAGAGCATCTGCTAAACGGCCAAAATGTAAGCGTTCATTTTTAACATTTGCAAAGCACACTGCTGCGGATTATTCTAATGAGCTCTTCCCTCAAACTATTTGTGCATTCATCAAATTTGGCCTTGTTTGGGAGCAGAGTTCATTGCAACAATTTCCAGCAGTGTGATTTGCAAGTGTTTATAAAAAAATGGACATTTACATTTATCCAGAGCGTCTTACGGTCAGTGTATTAAACTAAGGTAAACAATTATATGCCACAGTCCTAAGAAGTAAAACATTTATGTTACCGTTACCGAGAATGTTGTACTTGAGCGGGCTACTTGCAAGTAAAAATTTGTATTCGAAAATACTAATTAAAGTGTTACAAAATAGGCAACGTGTGTTGTAGTTCTGACCAGCGAAATACAAATGACAAAATAGGTATTGAAATACCTACAGTATATCAAATACATGTAACAGAAATAATGGCACTAGCTACCTGCACTCTAAATAAGACACAGTTTACTAACCACTGTGCTTCCAGTAATCCACTGTACATTCTAGAAATACAGCACGTTACTGTAGTCAGGTGTTCCAGTAATATGCTGTAAATGTGTGCTACAGTAAAGGTCCTGTAAATCTAAAGTAATTTACTGGCTTCTGTGCTGCCATTTACTTTAAGTTTTCAATAACCTACTGGGTACTGTGCTGCCAGCAATTTACTGTAAAAAATTGCAGGACATTTTTTACGATGATGTATTCATTATTTTATATTTTTTTCCCTAGAAATGATGGAGTCCTATTTTGACCAGGGTCTCCACAAGTTCCCGAAATTGTCCCCGATTAGCCCTCAGAAAGAAAAAAGCAACTCTGAAGTTAAATTGAGGCCGACAATTCAGTAATCAAACACTGTATCGAGTCAGATTTGCATGTGCAAATGATGTCTATCCCTCCCGCTGCATTGCTGCAGGCCTTTTATGAGAATGTTTGATCAGTGTTTGTCACATCGACGTCTCCGGTTTACTAACAGCCGGCAGCCATTATGCGCACCTGCCATCAATCATTACACACACCTGCTCCTCATCATTAGGCTCACCTGGACTCCATTTCCTCTCTCATCTCCCCTATATCTGGCACTCCCTTAAGTCTATTCCCAAGGCAGTATTTAATGTGTTTCATGTCTGTACGCTACTCATGTGTCTTGTTTTGGTCATGTTCGGTTTATTATTAAACTTGCTTCCTGACTCCAAGCTCCCACATTTCAGAATACTGCCTCAACAAATGGAAGCAGCAGGAAATGAGGACATCCCCCAGGTCGTTGACAAACATGGATACCTACTTCGTAAGCACCATGACCAGCTGGCACAACTGGGGACGGCTATGGAAGAGGTTCTTTGCAGCCTTCAGCTTCTCGAACATGCCGAGAGGCATCGCCTTCCACTAGAGGAGGATACTCTGCCACCAGTCGAGCCAGCACCTCCGTCTCTTCAGCAGTCCACCCAGGTCAGTGATGTCTGTTTGTCCCTTCTGGATAAATATGATGGAACCCCATCTAATTGCTGTGGCTTCCTACTCCAGTGATCCCTCTATTTTGTGCATCAGATGGGAGCCCCCACCACCAAGAGGTCCAAGGTTGCCATGGTTATTTATCTGCTGTCTGGGTGGGCATTGGAGTGGGCTACAGACGTCCGGAAGAGAGGAGGGGAGGATCTGGATTCGTATGAGAGGTTCATGGCTCTGTTCAGAGTTATTTTTGATCATCCACCAGAGGGCAGAGAGGGGGGTGGGCACCTGCTCCAACTACAGCAGGATGACCAGACCGCTGACCAGAAGCACTCACCTTTTGGACAGTAGCAGTATCCAACGTCTGGAATGAGCCGGTGCTCTGTACACTATTCCGAAGAGGACTGCGCGAGGAGGTCCAACGCTCTGTAGCAGAGCCTGAACCTATGGAGGTAGGGGTCACACGCCTCCCCGACGCAGAGAAACGCAGATGGAGACAGCTGAGGCTATGTCTCTATTGTGGTTAAGGGGGGCTTCAGCAGTGACCGGTATGTCCCAACTCAGGATTCACAAGAGCAGAGGGACGGTCACATGATCTTCCACATCCTGGGGCAGGTGTGAGTATCCCATTTTCATCAGTTTCTGTTAAACCCTTTTTAGTGTCGACCACACTAGCTGGCTGTCCCTCATGTACTGTTTCTACAGAGCTAGTGAATTCCGGAGCCGCTGGCAACTTTATTGACCAGACCCTTGCCTCCTCTCTGAACATCCCCTCAAACCCGCTCTCCTCTCCGTTTCCGGTTCAAACCCTTGATAATTGGCCACTAGAAACCGGAACCGTCACACACATCCCCTCACCCCTTACAGTGGAGTCTATTCATCAGGAAAACAACCCCCTTCATCACTAGTGCACCAGCTCACAAACTCATTCTCGGTTTCCCATGGCTCCAACACGATAACCCCACCATCTCATGGTCGAGGATGAGAATCACGGACTGGTCACCCGGATGCCAGAGGACCTGTTTTCCAGTTCCCCCTCGTGTCGTAGCCCCTGTGGTCTGGGACGTAGATGTGGACATTCGCCAGGCTCTGGAGAGAGAACCCACCCAATACCTGTCCTCCTGAGCGCATCTATGTTCCCGTGGGGATAAGGGAGCGACTGTTGACCTGGGCACACACAGCTGTCGTTGCTGGACATCCTGGGATCACCCATACTATACACATCACTCTCCAAAACGTATTGGTGGCCCACCTTGGCCTAGGACGTTACACACTACGTCAACTCAGGTCCTGTGCATGCCCAAACTAAGTCTCTTGGGAACGCTCCAGCAGGAAAACTCCTTCCTGTGCCTCAGCGTCCCTGGTCTCATCTGCCCATTGACTTTACCGATCTCCCCTCTGACAGTTTCACCACCATTCTGGTGGTTGTGGACAGGTTTTTAAAATCCGGTCGCTTCATCCCTCTCTGGTCTCCCTACTGCTATCCAGCTTGCTGAGGCACTGTTCCAGCAGATCTTCCGGCATTATGGCCTTCCGGAGGACATCGTCTCAGACCGTGGCCCCCAATTCACATCACGGGTGGGTCATTCTCATGAAACCATTAAAATACCATGGCAGTAATAATTTTAAATATAAAACATGTAATATAACAAAATATTATAAAGATAGTGTTCTCTACCTTGCACAGAGTAATTTCAATTTAGGAATTATTTTTTGTATTTTATTGCGTTTTCTCATTACTGCACCACGTCCAGCTCTGAATGTATGTTATGTTGTCATTTAAACAGAGTGAAATGAAAATATTCTGAAAAAGATAAATGGATGTTGTACTGATGTTTTCAAATTACAGAAAGTATTAATAATAATAATGGAAAAATGAAGTGTCCATGACTGATTTTTCTCATCCTCTGTGACATTTCTTTTAAGGACTGTTTACACACACAGAACACTTTAAATAAAGTCTAATTTTGAATGAGGCAACACATCTGCCACTACCTTCAAGATGGCTACCCGGTAAGCAGATCTCTTTATATTTCTCCAGCTAAAAGTTAAACATTCTTGTCAGAATGTGCACACGACAGTATTGATTATCATTACTGATACAGATAGTTTTCCACATTTGGAACATTTTTCTATATTAAAATGATCTATGGAAAAATATATTTCATGTCTAATTACGTTCATTGAGTAAGAATTTGCCTAGTCATCATGGCTTCTCTATTGTTTGCAAAACATGCTAAGGTTCCTCATCCTCCAACACCTTTCTCACATATTGCTGCAATTTAAGGCCGTTGCGGTAGAGAACTTCTGTTTCGGTAATGACAATTTAAACAGACTATATATTTCAATTAATAGTTAATAACATTATTTACAGACTTGATTTTGCTTTGTCCTGTTTTAATTGCAGACAGTCAGCAAGTGACAAAACTTTAGCGAAGGCTGACAAAATTCAGAGAAAGTCTAAACCAACCCAGAACTGCTGGAAGAGTACAGAAGGAAGGAGAGAGAGGTTACAGAAAGAGTCATTGGCATATGTGTCTGTGCCCTCCTAGCGTCTATAGAAAGTCGACACATGCGAGCGCACATGTCCACCACACACACGCGCACACACGCTCACACACAATGAGTAAGCCATTTAGTTTGTACAATAGCATGTCCACACAGTCTGTAAGCCATTCCGTCCCTACAATAGGATATGTGTACGCACACACATACAGGCATACACACAGACAGTCTGTAATGTGTCCACCTAAAACCTTTTTTGCACTATTGGTTAGTCTGTAAGCAAGCATTTCACTGTAAGGTCTACCTACACCTGTTGAATTTGGCGCACGTGACCACTAAACTTTGCTTTGAGTCCCTAACTGTAGGATGTGCGAACAGTCTGAGCCATTCAGTCCCTTCTATAGGACACACACACAGTCAGTAAGAAGAGATAAACTCCACAGACACCAGGACCGATGAAGACATTTACCCCAAAGGAATCACTGAAAAGAACAGGAGAAAGAAAACACTTTCAAAGTTGTGCTACACAGAAGAGAAGCTTCTGGAGATGGTCAACCTAAAAAGACAAAAGACTTGAGATGATGACCAAGAGCAAGAAGGCAATTGTCAGCATGGAAGGCAGAGAGGTCCAGAAAATGACAGAGGTCATCAGATAATATTACCCGTTAACAGCCAGGGAAGACTATGCTCACACTTGTTAGCGGATTCCTTCATCAAGATGAACCCTCCACTGTAATAAATCGGAAAAAGGGCCAGATATTCTGTAAGAGAGCCTTAACGGACACTATGGCAAATCTTCATAGAAGATTTGTGTCTGAGAATCCTAGGCACAACCTTTCCAAGGCTCAATTCTTTAAACTTAAGCCATTTTGGATTGGGCAGCGACGAGTCACAGAGAAACATGTGCTTGCAAAACGCATGAAAACTTTGGCTTGAAGATAAAGAAGCTGCACCAGCTTGGGGTCATAGAAACATCATCCCCAAGGGACACTGTACAGTGCAGTCCAGTACAGGCCAATGTAGTGACGATGACATGTCCTGCATGTACAGGACATGCAGCAATTGCATAAGACATTTCACACAACACTGGATCCTTCAACGAAAGGAAACATCGTATTGGAGGATTGAGTCACTAAATTTGTACCAATAACAAAGCAATGCAAAGATGGGTCCACTGAAGAGAAGGAAGTGAGCATTGTGTTTCTTGAGAAGAGGCATACCTCCATTGAAAAGCTGGTGGACCTCACACAGGACCACCTCTCAAACTTCTCCAGACACATTTATAACATCACGCACCAGTTTGAAAGACTGAGGAGATCGAGAGAGACCATGACACAGCATGATGTAGCGGTTCACAGGCTACAGTGAGATCTACGCTTGTAAATACACCGGGGAAATCAAATAAACTCACTTTGGATGTGGCAACCAGCAACCATACTGGAGTTATCTATCTCTGTGGGGGCAGGGTGGAGTCATTTGCATCGCTGTCAGCCTGTCTTCAGCATGACACCACAGCCAAATGGGCTCACCTTGACCCAGTACTGAGAAGTATACGAGAGGCGCACTTCATCTCAGATGGGCCCACATCTCAATATTGGAATAGAAACTTTTACCTAGCCTCAACAGTGCCGTTTGTGTGAGGATTGAAGCATGTAACATGGAATTTCACAGAGGTGTCCCATGGAAAGGGTTCTCCTGATGAAGTGGGCTTGTTACATGCTTCAATCCTCGCACAAACGGCATGTTAGTTAAAAACAACCTTTATACTTGCCTGGATTCCTGGAGGAAATATCCTGTCAACAAGAGATGGTTTAAAACTGAAGTAAATTGAGTTTTGAAATGTGGTTAAAACTTCTAATGGCTTGGGGGCAGTATTTCGACATCTGGATGAGAAGCGTGTCCAAAGTAAACAGAAGCTAGGATATGCATATAATTGGTAGATTTGGATAGAAAACACTAACGTTTCCAAAACTGTTAAAATACTGTCGGTGAGTATAACAGAACTGATATGGCAGGCGAAAACCTGAGGAAAATCCATCCAGTAAGTGGGATGTGGGTATTTTCAATTGAGTGCCTATAGAGTATCTAATGGGTTAGGACCCAGATTGCAGTTCCCATGGCTTCCACTACATGTCAACAGTCTTTAGACATCGTTCCAGGCTTGTTTTCTGAAAAATGAAGAAGAATCTCAGTGGACTGTAGAATCATGCAGTGCTGGTTTTGTGCGTGACCTAGTGCGCACCCTTCGTTGTTTTTCCTTTCTATTGAATACGCTATTGTCCGGTTGAAATATTATCGATTTATTTAGAGAACTGACAACCTGAGGATTAATTATAAACATCGTTTGACATGTTCCCACGAACTTTACCAGTACTATTAGGATGTATTCGTCTGCATGTTTTGACCGTCTTTGAGCCAGTGGATTACTGAACAAAACGCGCCAACAAAATAGTTTTTGGTATATAAAGGGGGACTTTATCGAACAAAACAAACATTTATTGTGTAGCTGGGACTCTTGTGACTGCAATCATAGGAAGATCTTCAAATGGTAAGTAATTAATTTTATCACTATTTCTGACTTTTGTAATTCCTTTACTTGGTTGAAAATGTTGGTATGCTTTTGTAAGCGGGGAGCTTCCTCAGATAATCACACGGTATGCTTTCGCCGTAAAGCCTTTTTGAAATCTGACAAAGTGGCTGAATTAAGAAGTTAATCTTTAAGCCGATGTATAACACGAAAGCCTGAGAAAAATCCAATCCGGAAGTGACCTTGGTTTTGAAAGCGCTGCGTTCCAATGAGTCCCTATTGAACTGTGAGTATGCTATGAACCAGCTTACGCTTTCTACGTAATTCCCCAAGGTGTCTACAGCATTGTGACGTAGTTTTCCGCATTTATGTTGAAGAATAGCCGTAGGCGGCCACATTGCGTAAGTGGTCACATGGTGGCTTCGAGAGAGATTCTCGCTTAAAATACAGAGGTAGTCATTACTCCAATCAGTTCTAATGAAAAACTATTTGTCCCGATGGATATATTATCGAATATATATTAGAAAAACACCTTGAGGATGGATTATAAACGTTTGCCATGTTTCTGTTGATATTATGGAGCTAATTTGGAAAAAAATTCGCCATTTTCGTGACTGCAATTTCCGGTCGATTTCTCAGCCAAATGTGAAGAACAAACGGAGCTATTTCGCCTACAGAAATAATATTTTGGGAAAAAATGAACTTTGGCTATCTACCTGGGAGTCTCGTGAGTGAAAACATCCGAAGTTCATCAAATGTAAACGCTTTAATTTGATTGCTAGTCTGATTTGTGACGAGGTTTCCTGCTGCTAGCAAGGCATAATGCTATGCTAGGCTATCGATAAATGTACCCAAATGCTTGTCTAGCTTTGGCTGTAAAGCATATTTTGAAAATCAGAGGACAGGGTGATTAACAAAAGGCTAAGCTAAGTCTCAATATATTTTGTTTGTGATTTTCATGAATAGGAATATTTTCTAGGGATATTTATGCCCGTTGCGTTATGCTAATTAGTTTCAGGCAATGATTACGCTCCCGCATGCGGGTTTGGGAGTCACAAGAAGTTTTAAACAATGAATGATGTATGTCTGAGTTGAATTCCACCTAAAATGTATTTTATTTTCTCCTTAAGCTGACATCGGCAAAACCAGGCCTTATCCACACCCGAGAAGTATCCTGCTTTTGTGATTTTGCCTGTGGATGCTTCAGTCCAAAATAATTTGTATACATTTCAATCAGAATGTACTAATCAGAATAGTATTATGTTACTGTACATGTATGAATGTTCTTTCTTGATCCCAGTACTGAATATAAATGTGTGTGAATGTGGTCAAGAGTTAGAAACAATGACTGTCTGTTCCTTGGTACAAATGAATCAGACTGGCTAGAATGCTTATCTACACAAGAAAACCTTGACTCATAAATTATATTAAATTGGTAAGGAGATGGATGTGGGAAGACTTGAGATACAGCCTTTGTACTGGAAACGGAGATGGCACGGGTTGGTGTTGGAACTAATGACGTCATTTTCCGTTTATAACCTGTGGTAAACTGTATCGTATGGAGTACTCTCGTGAATAAACTCTGCTGTCTGACTTAAAGACTGGGCTCTGTCTATTATTATAGAATAAGGGAATTACAAATCCTTATGAATTGACAGAGTGTTTAATTTTAATTGGGTATTAAAACAGAGCAATTTTAATTCCTTCAACACCGAGACATTGTCAGAAAAGGAGAATGCTGAGCCAGTTTTGGAAGTGGGAAAGTGGGTCCTCGTACAATATGACGGAGAACTGTTCCCTGGCACCATCACTGTCACGCCCTGACCTTAGATATCTCTGTTTTCTATATATTTTGGTTAGGTCAGGGTGTGACTAGGGTGGGTACTCTAGGTTTTTGTATGTCTACATTGGCCTGATATGGTTCCCAATCAGAGACAGCTGTTTATCGTTGTCTCTGATTGGGGATCATATTTAGGCAGCCCTTTTTCCCACTTTCTGGTGTGGGATCTTGTCTACAGTCAGGTGCCTGTGTGCACACTAGTAGCCTCACGTGTTGGTTGGTTGGTTGGTTGGTTGGTTGGTTGGTTGGTTGTTGGTGAGTTTCAATTCATTACAAATATGTGGAACTCTATTCACGCTGCGCCTTGGTCTCATCATTACGACAATCATGACAATCACACAGGTATGTAGAAATATTTGGTCGTGTTGTTGACGATAAATCCTGAGCCCTATTAAGTATTTTTATTTTTTTTAACTTTCTTTCCAGATAGGAAATGGTCAATACGAGGTTGACACTGAGTTGTGCTGGAGCTAACACCTTTTACATTCCATCCATCAGATTTGAGGGACAAAAATTCTGATAGCTTTTATGTCGTCAAAGAAGTATCATCCCAGAGCCACAACCTGCCACATTTACTCAGCTCGACACTCTGAGATCTGGGCAAAGTACACAAACTGTGTTGCATGTCTGTCCACTACTCATGTTTCTTGTTTTGTTTCATGTTCTGTTTCTTATTAATCACCACCTGCACTTGCTTCCTGACTCCCAGCACCCACGATAGTGTTACATTGTAACCACTGCATGAACAACCATGCCCGTGGCCAGGAAGTGCATATGCCACCAAACTCGGTTGATTGTAAAATGACTAGATATGAAAAGATTGAACCCCTGTCCCCCGCATCAACTTTTGCCATCAACTCCTGTGTCCCCTTCAACATTTACTACGCTTGATACAAACAGAGGTGGTGATACTGTTTCTGGGGCTCTGTTTCTGATTAAAGGAGGAACAAAAGCGATAGAGAAGGGAGATACTATCGCAACATAACTGACTACTAAAAAAATGGACTCGTGTGTGTGTGTGTGTGTGTGTGTGTGTTGAGCTCATTTGTAAAGTATTCAGACCCCTTGACTTTTTCCACATTTTGTTACGTTTACAGCCTTATTCTAAAATGAATCTACACACAATACAACATAATGACAAAGCAAAATTCATTAAAAATACAAGAAATATCACATAAGTATCAGACCCTTTACTCAGTATTTTGTTGAAGCACCTTTGGCAGCAATTACAGCCTTGAGTCTTCTTGGGTATGACGCTACAAGCTTGGAACACCTGTCCTTGGAGTTTCTCCCATCCTTCACTGCAGATCCTCTCAAGCTCTGTCCGGTTGGATGGGGAGCTTCACTCCACAGCCATTTTCAGGTCTCTCCAGGGATGTTCGGTCGATCGGGTTCAAGTCTGGGCTCTGGGCCACTCAAGGACATTCAGAGACTTGTTCGGAAGCCACTTCTGCGTTGTCTTGGCTGTGTGCTTAGGCTCGCTGTCCTGTTGGAAGTTGAACCTTTGGCCCGGTCTGAGGTCCTGAGCGCTCTGGAAAAGGTTTTCATCAAGGATCTCTCTGTGCTGATAAGGCAATGCCAGAATGAAAGAGACACATGTCGTGTCTTTGCCCTCTCTCGGTCTCTTTCCCACCTTCTCTCTCACGCTCCAGCGCCATTAGATTAATTGACACAGTGCACATAGGGAGAGAAATGTTCATGGGGAGTGAAGTTTCCCTTTCAGGCAGCAAGTGACAAAGAGGGAGGTCAAGAGCGAGAAAGAGAGAGAGGTGCCCAGCGCGAGGGTAGAGGTCATCGAAGTCTCATGCAGCTTAAAGTGCACGTTTGCAGTCTGTCCTGCCTGACACAATGTTACCTTGTCTATTTTATTGAATGTTTTCAAATGAATTATCCACATGAACATTTGAATGAGAAATCCCTAACGTGTTTATTTTTCTTGCACATATAATGGAATGTAGCACTTTGTCAGCTTCTTAGTGAGGTTAGCTTTTCACCCTATAAGGACAGGGCATGACCAGAACCACATCAGCACTTGCTGGGGTTGAATCACCAACCCACTGTTTAGCAACATCCGCAACAGTTTAAGTCAAATGGCTAAACCACAGAAAAACAACTCCAGTTCCATTAGGCCCCAGTACTGTTGGTTGTCATCGATTGTCCATCACAGGTCCCCTACAGGGCCCCTGCAGGTCCACATCAGTCACTAATTAAAAATCAACTACAAAAACGAAGAATCGCCACTTCTGTCGACCTTTGGCAATTTGAGCCCCAGCTCTGCTGATGTTGTTGGAGCTGAGTCTCCATTGTTGTCACTCACTCACTCACACACTCACCCACCCACTCATACACACTCTCTCTTGCTTGCTCGCTCGCCTCCAGCTGTTCTCCGCCATGTTGTCTTAGGCCAACACTCCTCCACTTGTCACACCAGTTACACGACCCAAACAGTGAAACAATTAAAATGAAAGACTAGAGCCTGTACCAGAGGCAAAGTCTGTTCCTATTAATCCTGTATCCGGGCTCAGTAAGTGGACATGGACTCGGGTGTGTGTGAGCTGTGTGACAAATACGTGACTGATGCTATGTGTGTCACGAGAGAATGACGGCTTATAATTATGGCTGAAATGGAGTGAATGGAATGGTCTCAAACATGAAAACCGTGTGTTTGATGAGTTCAACACCATTCCATTTATTCCATTCTAGCCAATACTATGAGCCCATCCTCCTCAATTAAAGTGCCACCAACCTCCTGTGATGTGTGTGTAAGTAGGAGTTTGGGCAGTGTTCACCTCTGGGCCACGGCCTGCCACGAGCCTATCGGGTATATCCACAATAAGGTGTGAATGGTTATAGAGGCCTAATGGAGCTTTAACATCAGGTGACAGAGTTCCCACTTCAGATCGGGACATGGACATGTAAGACTTTTCCAGAGTTAGGTTGCGTAGGAATGCAAAAGTAATAATAATAATAATTAGGTGTGTGCTTACATTCGTCCTCTTTCATTCATGCACTATACACACGTGTAAATTGAAGAGGGGGATCACAGCTAGGGATCAGACATTATTGGAGTGCCTTGCTTAAGGGCACGTCAACATATTTTTCACCTAGTCGTCTCGGGAATTCAAACCAGTGACCTTTTTGTCAACTGTGTTGGGGTGTAGTGAACTACATCAACTAGTAATTAAACAACATTTTTCAGTAGCTTGGTGGTAGTTGAAGGAAATTAAAATCTTGGCTGTGTTTTCATAATTATTTATTGTTTTGCCATGTACCGGTGTAGCTAACTACTGGAAGAACACAATACTTTTTTTGCACAAAGAAGAGAAAATACGGGTGAAGTAGGCAATCATTTCCTTTCTTTTTCGGCATCAGACCTGCCTTATTCTCACTAGAAACATGTTTTGGTTTACTATAATTTACACAAAAAACATTGACTCCAGAGTGATCTGGTCCTGCAATTTTTTTTGTCCACGACATTTCAGATTTAGATATGATCATTTTTATTAAGTTGTTTGGATGTAGTGAACTACTTTTTCAAAGAAACTTTAGTTAAGTAAAAGCTTCTTCAAGCTAGGGTCTATTTTTCTCCACTTCCTGTCTGACGTGCACAAAAAAACTGCCTGTTACTCAGGCCCAGAAGCCAGGATATACATATAATTGATACCATTGGATAGAAAACACTTTGAAGTTTGTAGAAATGTTAAAATAATGTAGGAGAAAATCCAAAGAAAAACCACAATATGTTTTGGAGAGCCCATGCTCTTACATTGGAAAGCTATCGGGCATATGCAATTCCAGCTCCTAGATTGCAATTCCTATGGGTTCCACTAGATGTCAACAGTCTTTGCTCAAGGTTTCAGGCTTGGGAAAGGGTGCAAAAACAATTTTTGCTCACCGCTCTTGTGATCATTTTGACCCCACGGGGTGAGATCTTGCATGGAGCCCCAGATCGAGGAAGATTATCAGTGTATGTCTTCCATTTCCTAATAATTGCTCCCACAGTTGATTTCTTCAAACCAAGCTGCTTACCTATTGCAGATTCAGTCTTCCCAGCCTGGTGCAGGTCTACAATTTTGTTTCTGGTGTCCTTTGACAGCTCTTTGGTCTTGGCCATAGTGGAGTTTGGAGTGTGACTGTTTGAGGTTGTGGACAGGTGTCTTTTATACTGATAACAAGATCAAACAGGTGCCATTAATACAGGTAACGAGTGGAGGAGAGAGGCGCCTCTTAAAGAAGAAGTTACAGGTCTATGAGAGCCAGAAATCTTGCTTGTTTGTAGGTGACCAAATACTTATTTTCCACCATAATTTGCAAATAAATTAATTAAAAATCCTACAATGCGATTTTCTGGATTTTTTTTCTCATTTGAGTTGAAATGTACCTACGATGAAAATTACAGGCCTCTCATCTTTTTAAGTGGGAGAACTTGCACAATTCGTGGCTGACTAAATACTATTTTGCCCCACTGTATATAATTGCGCAAACATTTCTAAAAAACAGTTTTTGCTTTGTCATTATGGGATAGTGTGAGTAGATTGATGAAAAATAACAATTTAATCCATTTTAGAATGAGGCTGAAATGTAACAAAGTGTGTAAAGTCAAGGGGGTCTGAATACTTTCTGAATGCACTGTAAATGCTTTATAGACCATAATACATGGGTTACACCATAATACATGGGTTATATCCTCCTGCGCATGTGTACAGCACGTCATGAATCATCTTCAGACAGGTACTGTTTGCCACCTGTCTAAGCAGGTTAGCGCTAGCCCGGGGAGGTAGATATGTACGAGCCTCTCAATAGTTCTCACCCGAAGCAAATGGAGTCATCTTCTCACTGTGTTTGACCATTAGAATGCAGTGGGTGACAACAGCATCCAGAATCTCATCAAACTCGAAGTCAATGAAATATTCATTTAAAAACTGTCCATACCTGAGAGAAACCACGGAGACTGCCTCATCTTTTTCTGTGTTGTGTCTGTGGTTGAAACACAAATGAAACCCTACTACCTTTATAGTGAACTACCTTAAGCCCTAGGGACCCTGGTCAAAAGCAGTGCACAACATAGGGAATAGGGTGCCATTTGGGATGTAACCGATCTTTGTCAGAATGACCTTGAGAAGAGGACACAGTCGACATCCTTCCCCTCTCATTCTCTTCCACCCTCCCTTCAAATAACACCTAATCTTCGTTCAAAATCTTTTTCTTGACTGTAAAATGTCAGTAAAAAAAGAAAGTGGAAGTTCACTCCTGGCAATGACAACAACAAAAAACATCACCATGTGGGGCGGAATCCCACATGGCAACCTATTCCCTACATAGTACACTACTTTTGACCAGTGCCCACTAAGATGGTAATATGTTCATCCCAAAAGGAAACTCCACTTAACATTTTATCAGAAGCTTCTTTCCAGAGAAATGTACAGTAGTGAGTGCATGCATGTTTCATACTGGCACCCCATGGGAATTGAACCCACAATGCTGGCATTGCAAGAAACATGCTATACCAACTGAGCCACGCAGGACCATTTGATGCTTTGTCATCACAGGGGCCAATGTGTATGCTGAAATGTGTGCCATCATCGCTTTCTGAAACTTCTTTTCACCGTTGCCCAACAGAACAGCTTTTTTTGTTCCTCTGAACCTTTCTAGCCGTCTTGTCCACTCAAGCCAGAGGAACAATAGCGACAGCAACAACAAAAAAACACCAGCCAATCCATATTGATCTTGCACAGGGTATGAATACATCTCAGAAAAGTAGAGCTAGGGCAACGTCGTCTCTTTTCCTCTACTCTCGCTCTCCTGTTTCTGCCCCGCTGACACAGGTTCCTCATTAAAAGCAGTATCGGATTCAAATAAAGCCCTCCTCCCCCCTTCCTTCTTCTATTCGTCCCTCATCCCTTCGTGCCTCCGCGTAACATTCATAAAACATAAAGTGTGTCCATCTACATAGAAGGAGAATTGGGGGGGGGCAGGGGTGTTTCAACTCTAATCTTGTTTCGCTAGACAGTGCTCAGGCAGCCGGCTAATGGCTGCTGACGAATGAAAGGGGAAACCCTTAAATCTGCTCAATCTATCGAGTGCTGTGGCCACTTCTTTACTTACCCACGGTGCATGATAATAAGTAAACAAGCAGTACACACACACACACACAAACTGACACGCGCACACACACACACACACGATACACACACACACACACACACGATACACGGACACCCACACACTCCAACGTAGGTCCTATTGGCATCATGAGTATGCATTCTGCTGTGTTATTCTCCCCAGTTGACAGATCAGCTTTTCAAAGGTAGGTCATGGCTTCAAATCTCGCCTAATTGAGTTGTTTGTTTCGGGGTTTGAGAATTTAATAGAGATGTTGTGATAAGATGGGTCATTCTCGGTCAGGATTGTGCGGTAGGCCGAGGAAAATATGAGCTTCATTCACAGTGATTTGTAGTATGCTATTTTTTTATGAATCATAATATCCTTGCTAGTCCCTTCTCGTCCTGTGAAAACAATCAACAGAGTTCACCGCTACTTTACCACAGTAAAACCCTGGACATTTCTAAATAACTTCTTTACACATGATTGCTCTTTATTATACATGACAAAAATGACCAAGCAAAATGTGAATTATGCGGTTATGAATCTAGCGCTACTAGGCATCAATTGATTTAAAAAAATTATTTAACCTTTTTTTTTATCTAGGCACGTCAGTTTAAGAACAAATTCTTATTTTACAATGACGGCCTACTTCGGGCCATAACCCTCCCCTAAACCGGACGACGCTGGGCCAATTGGGCGCTGCCCTATGGGATAGGTAGTTCCTAATTGTGTTGAATTATTTGACATAATTACAAGAAAGTACCCATTCTTACTAAACAGTATTTTCTAGTAGCATTGGAAACTGAATCGCAAATTATATGGCAAACCTATTCAATGGTACAGCCACAGTTGAAGCAGGGATCTGCTATCACGTGTCGCCAAAGTGATTGCCAGGCAATCATCTCTCTAGCCAGTGGCAGTTATCCAATTGTTCCAGCCCGAGACCTCAGAAATCTGTCACAAGGACGGGTCGAGTAGTGCTATAACTCCTTGAGCCTATGGTCGTACCCATAGGGGCCGACTCAACGCTAACCTTCCCAAGCCTGTCCCTCTATGAGACCCCCATCATTGTCCCACCTGGCCCATCAGCGAACGGAGTCGAAAGAAAGACAGTGATATCCTTGACCCCCTACCCCAGCCATCTTTCTCGGGAAGTCCACTTTACTAGCCAGGGGAAAGGAGGTTAATGCACTGGAATTGGTGATGTAAGCTCGGGACTCGTGACTGGTAGAGATGGGATCAGCGCACTGTCACTTCTGGAGATGTGACCTCTGTCGCGTGGCCCATGCGCGAAGGACTGTAAAACTGTCCTACCACTTGCACGCGACGTGTGAAAATGATTTCTGATCTATATGCTCTGACCAGGGGGATATCTAATACTACCTCACACTGGCTTCTCTAGTAGTAGGTTGCCCCTAGACAATGATCTTCCGACACACACACAATAACACACACTCACACAAACACACTAATACACACCAGCAGACGTGGCCTTAAACTGCCAGCACTGGTCACAATCCATCATCTTCATCTCCCAGAGTACTTTGGGCAGTGAGCGAACTGCAGGCTTGACCCCCATACTGACAGAGACAACAATGAGATCTGTGATTGATGCAGCTCTGTCAGATCCTCTGCAAAGCAGATTGTGATATGAGGGGGGAATGATGTGAAGAGGGTTACTGTATAGAGGTGAGAGACGGGCTATGTCTAAATGCTGAAATAGCTTAATCTCCTTACCAGGGTGGGTCCCCTGCGGTACGGTTGAGCTAACTTAGGTTAATGCAATTAGCATGAGGTTGTAAGTAACAAGAACATTTCCCAGGACATATCTATATTGGCAGAAAGCTTAAATTCTTGTTAATCTAACTGCACTGTCCAATTTACAGTAGCTATTACAGTGAAAGAATACCATGCTATCGTTTGAGGAGAGTGCACAGTTTTGAACATGAAAAGTTATTAATAAACAAATTAGGCACATTTGGGCAGTCTTGATACAACATTTTGAACAGAAATGCAATAGTTCATTGGATCAGTCTAACACTTTGCACATACACTGCTCCCATCTAGTGGCCAACATCTAAATTGCACCTGTGCTGGAATAATACATTATGGCTTTTCTCTTGCATTTCAGAGATGATGGTACAAAAATAATATATATATTTGTATTATCTTTTACCAGATCTAATGTGTTATATTCTCCTACATTCCTTTCACATTTCCACAAACTTCAAAGTGTTTCTTTTCAAATGGTACCAATAATGTGCATATCCTTGCTTCAGGACCTGAGCTACAGGCAATTAGATTTGGGTATGTGATTTTAATTGAAAATTGAAAAAAAGGGTCCGATCCTTCAGAGCTTTTAAGTACCATTTTCATAGAAATGTTCCTGTGTGCAAGGAATGTTTCCAAGAGACCATCCCCTATTCAGAAATCGCTCTGTCATTTACTGGTTGCAAAAACTCTTATTTCAGTTTATGTGACAAAACAAGTATAGTACAGAGAATCATTGTACCATCTAAACCACTATGAAATATATTTTTCATAACCAAAATTATTATATTTTCAGCTGTTTGAAGCTGGTGTACAAAACCGAAAGTAAGAGCTGCAAGTACTGTAGAAAACATAAGAACGGAATAGAAAAAGTGCACATAGAACAGATCTTCCGTTTCTTAGACTTGCAGCTCTATAAACACATTTCTGTGTGAATACATTTTTTGGGGGGGATTCTGGGTAATTTCTGTTTGACATTAAGGGAATGGTCTCCTAACTCTAACACAAACGCATGCTAAAAAGGTTCCCAAAAGGTTTTTGTTCCCCCAACTAACAGAAAAATTGACAATCAAACGTTAGGGGAACATTACGGGTAGGTAACATTAAAAAAAAGGTTCTCTCTCTCTAGAATTGTTAGCTGGGTATCTCCTTTTTTTATATTCCTTTATCACAAATGACGGTTAAAATTGGAAGACTGGTTATCTTGATTCCATCTTACTTTCCTTACCCTGACAGATCAGAGATAATTAATGGAAAAGTGGACAAGGAAGTAAGGAAGCAACTGTTGAGAAGCGACCAAGGTCCCTCCCTCTCTACTGGGAAATTATAATTCTTTCTCTGTTTAATAATCTTCAGAGACTGTAAAAAAAAAAACATTATACCAGAGGCAATTCCTAGAAGAATGAGGTAGCTGGGGGAATTATGTTCCCATGGATGATTAAAAGAAAATAATAATTAGGCAAATCACTGTTACATGTCCATGAGAAACAGTATCATCAGCAAAATGAGGGTGGACCTTTTTTCTTCTTCACAGGGCCCAAGATGCACCATCGACCCAAAGTTGGAATGGAATGTTTTCGGAGATAGACTGATGTAGAGAAAAGACGAATGAGAAATATTTTTCCCGGGGTCATATTCATTTGGCATCAAAAGTAAGAAAACGGAATGAAAAAGGGAAGGATTGCCTGAGAAACACTCGTTATCTTTTTCCATTGCAAAATGTCTTACTACATTTTAGACTAATGAATACAACCCAGGAAATACTCTTGAAATTTGCTCTGACACGACGCTTATTGTGCTAGGGTCCACTTTGAGTGACCGTCAATTTGGCTCCCAGCATTTCACGTGTTTCTGACATTAAACATGGAAGAGTGATGCATCATACTTTTGCTTTGAAAAGACAACTATCATCCAGTAACTATTCCATGTTATTTCCCTGACACACAAAACATCTCTCGGCTTTATTTTCCTTCAAATGTTATTGCTGCGGCCAAGAACATTCTATTCACGTCTGTTTTTCTTCTGTCACAATCACTTGAATCAAAGTCATACAACCGGCTCCACACGCCTGAACAAACCGCTCCATCCAGCCTGTTCTGCAAGGTCTTATGTAACCACTGGTTACCATGATTTTACCGTGCCTCAACTCACCAATCACTTCTCCTTCCCTCTCTCCTTCCATCCCTCCATCTCATGCTTTTCCAGATGTGGATGACTGGGGCAATAGCAGTTTTCTGTGTCCCCAAGCCAATTCAGGGCTAATGCCATCACGCCCGCGCCGCTTAAGTAAATGTGACATGCCGGCGCAAATACAAGTTGGCGCCAAGGGATGACGGACCCAGTCGCCAGGTGTCAAGGACGGCTGGCGGGACATTTCTGAGAGTGCATTATCATCATCCCCTGGCCTAGGCTTGCAGTTTGATGATGTAGCCAACAGAAAGGGAGATAATAGTGCGATTTGAAGCCATGGTGACAGCTAAAGCTCAGCAGTGATGACCAAGGGAAAGAATAGTTGACTAGACAAAGGTGCTTTTGTCTGACAGCCTGTGTGAATCCTGTCGCAGTTTGACGATGCGGCCATAAGAAAGATGAGATAAATTCGTCAAGATCTGTCAAGCTATGTCATTGCTAGACAGACATTTTCAAGTCTTGCCATAGATTTTCATGCCGATTTAAGTAAAAACTGTAACTAGGCCACTCAGGAACATTCAGTGTCATTTTGGCAAGCAACTCCAGTGTAGATTTGCCCTTGTGTTTTAGGTTATTGTCCCGCTGAAAGGTGAATTCGTCTCCCAGTGTCTGTTGGAAAGCAGACTGAACCAGGTTTTCCTCTAGGATTTTGCCTGTGCTGAGCTCAATCCACTTATTTTTATCCTAAAAAACTCCCTTGTCCTTGCTGATGACAAGCATACTCATAACATGATGTAGCCACCACCATGCTTGAAAATATGAAGAGTGGTACTCAGTGATGTGTTGTGTTCGATTTGCCCCAAACGTAATGCTTTGTATTCAGGACAATAAGTGAATTTCTTTGCCACATTTTTTTGCAAACAGGATGCATGTTTTATTCTTTATAGACTTCCTTCTTTTCACTCCGTCATTTAGGTTAGTATTGTGGAGTAACTCCAGTGTTGTTGATCCAACCTCAGTGTTCTCCTATCACAGCCATATAATTCTAACTGTTTTAAAGTCACCATTGGCCTCATGGTGAAATCCCTGAGTGGTTTCCTTCCTCTCCGGCAACTGAGTTAAGAAGGATGACTATCTTTGTAGTGACTGGGTGTTTTGATACAACATCCGAAGTGTAATTCATAACTTCACCATGCTCAAAAGGATATTCAATGTCTGCTTTTTAGTTTTGGGGGTTTTACCAATCTACCAATAAGTGCCCTTCTTTGCAAGGCATCGGAAAACCTCCCTGGTCTTTGTGGTTGAATACTTGTTTGAAATTCACTGCTTGACTTAGGGACCCTAAAGATAATTGTATGTGTGGGCTACAGAGAGGCAGACGTTTTACGTGCTCCCAGCCGATTGTGTTTTTTTGTTTGTTTATCTGCATTGTTTGTAACTTATTTTTTTAAACATTTTTTACATAATGTTGCCGCTACCATCTCTTATGACCGAAAATAACTTCTAGACATCAGGACTGCGATTACTCACCACGGACTAGCAGAATCCTTTTTCTTCTTCCACGACTCTGATGAGCCAGAGGCGGAGGATACACAGCTCCCTCGGGAACAGGCCACGACCCCAGTGATCTGCGTGAAGAGGAGGCAGAGAAAGAGATGCCGGAGGTCGGCTGCCTTCTGAGGAGTCGGAGGCGATCGAATAAACCCCCACTCCCCTCAATTCTGCTAGCAACACGCAATCTTTGGACAATAAAATAGGTGAGTTATTGGGAATATTAAACTACCAACGGGACATTAAAAACTGTAACATCTTATGCTTCAGGGAGTCATGGCTGAACGACAACAATATCAACATACAGCTTGCTGGTTATACGATGTACCGGCAGAATAAAACAGTGGCTTCTGGTAAGACAAGGGGTAAACAACAACTGGTGCTCGATATCAAAGGAAGTCTCGAGCTATTGCTCGCCTGAGGTAGAGTTTCTCATGATAAGCTGCAGACCACATTACCTACCGAGAGAGTTTTCATCAATATTCTTTGTAGCTGTTTACATACCACCACAGTCAGAGGCTGGCACTAAGACAGCGTTGAATGAGCTGTATTCCACGATAAGCAAACAAGAAAACCCTCACCCAGAGGCAGCGCTCCTAGTAGCCGGGGACTTTAATGCAGGGGAACTTCATTTCCAAATTTATATCAACATGTTAAATGTGCAACCAGAGAGAAAAGAACTCTGGACCCCCTGTACTCCACACACGGAGATGCATACAAAGCTCTCCATCTCCCTCCATTTGTCAAATCTGACCATAATTCCATCCTCCTGATTCCTGCTTACAAGCAACAATTAAGCAGGAAGCACCGGTGACTAGATCAATAAAAAGTGGTCAGATGAAGCAGATGCTAAGCTACAGGACTGTTTTGCTAGCACAGACTGGAATATGTTCCGGGATTCATCCAATGGCATTGAGGAGTACACCACATCAGTCATTGACTTCATCAATAAGTGCATCGATGATGTCATCCCCAGTGACTGTACGTACATACCCCAACCAGAAGCCATGGATTACATGCAGCATCCGCACTGAGCTAAAGCCTAGAGCTGCCGCTTTCAAGGAGCGGGACTCTAACCCGGAAGCTTATAAGAAATCACACTAATAATATAATAATCACGCTGATCCTCAACACAGGGGCCCCTCAGGGGTCAGTCCCCTCCTGTACTCCCTTTTCACTCATGACTGCACGGTCAGGCACGACTCCAACACCATCATTAAATTTGCTGATGACACAACAGTGTTAGGCCTGATCACCAACAGCAAAGAGCCTATAAGGAGGAGGTCAGAGCCTATAAGGAGAAGGTGAGAAACCTGACTGTGTGGTGCCAGGACAACAACCTCTCTCTCAATGTGATCTAGACAAAGGAGATGATTGAGGACTACAGGAAAAAGAGGACCGAGCATGTCCCCATTCTCATCGATGGGGCTGTAGTGGAGCAGGTTGAGAGCTTCAAGTTCCTTGGTGTCCACATCACCAACAAACTGACATGGTCCAAGCACACCATGACAGTCATGAAGTGGCACGACAAAACCTATTCCCCCTCAGGAGACTGAAAAGATTTGGCATGAGTCCTCCGATCCTCAATAGGTTCTACAGCTGCACCATCGAGAGCATTATGACTGCTTGGTATGGCAACTGCTCAGCCTCTGACCGCAAGGCACTACAGAGGTTATTGCAAATGGCCCAAAACATCACCGGGGCCAAGCTTCCTGCCATCCAGGACCTCTATACCAGGCAATGTCAGAGGAAGGCCCTAAAAATTGTCAAAGACTCCAGCCACCCTAATCATAGACTGTTCTCTGTGCTACCACATGGCAAGTGGTACCGGAGCGCCAGGTCTAGGTCCAAGAGGCTTCTAAACAGATTCAATCCCCAAGCCATAAGACTCCTGAACATCCAGTCAAATGGCTACCCAGACTATTCGCATTGCCCCCTCCCCTCTCCCCACCACTGCCACTCTCTGTTGTCATCTATACATAGTCACTTTAATTAACTCTACCTTCATGTACATACTACCTCATCTAACCGGTGCACCCGCACATTGACTCTGCACTGGCACCCCCCTGTATATATTGTTATTTTACTGCAGCTCTTTAATTATTTGTTACTTTAATCTCTTATTCTTATCCGTCTGTTATGGGCTCGTCAGTAAGCATTTCACTGTAAGGTGAAATTTTACTGTAAGGTGAATTTCACATTTCACTGTTGTATTCGGCACGTGACTAATACAATTTGATTTCATGTATTATTGCACACAGTGTCCATGCAACTTATCTTGTGACTTATTAAGCACATTTTCTCTCCTGAACTTATTTATGCTTACCATAACAAAAGGGGGTTGAATGCTTATTGACTCAAAACATTTCAGCTTTTCATTTTTAGTTAATTTGTTAAAAAAATATATATCTAAAAACATCATCCCACTTTGACATTATGGGTTCCTGTGTGTAGGACAGTGGCACAAAATCTCAATTGTATCCATTTTAAATACAGGCTGTAACACAACAAAATGTGGAAAAAGTCAAGTGGTGTGATTACTTTCGGAAGGCACTGTAGTACTTGCGGGGATATAAGGATACAAAGGACTTTGCCTGACTGGCAAGGAAAAGCTGAATACCAATTTCTCCGCGTGTGAAATGTGGGTTTGAAAAAAAAATGTGGCACTTTGTCATGATATCAACTTCACTGTCTAAGGAGGTAAAAATATGTGTGGGAAAAGCTGAGGTTCTCCACCTCTAGCTGTCGCTAAATGGTATCTGTGATCAGTCGAAGGGATCATTGTGTTGATAGCAGCGATTCTGCTGGAATGAAACTGGGAGACAGAGGGATTTCAAGGGAATTTGGATAAGAGGCTGCCATCCTCATCTCGAACATATTCTCTCTCGCACGCACGCACGTACACACACACACACACACACACACACACACACACACACACACACACACACACACACACACACACACACACACACACACACACACACACACACAGACACACACACACACACACACACACACACACACACACGCACACCGAGAAGTATTCGTAAAGCAGGAATGCTGTTTAGTTCTGTTAATGTCAGCAACTGTCAGTGCTAACTAGTCAACTCCCTATGTGATAGTTTATATGGGCCCCAAAGATCATGCTGAAACGACATACAATATGCTCTGGCTCTGCAACATAAATCTTTGATATGGAATTATTGGCTTTGAAATAAATTGAAAAGCATAATCTTTGCTACATAAAATGCTTTACAAACCATTGAACATCAGCAGCATAATGCCATTCTCTTTCTCTCTCTGTGTGTGTGTGTGTGTGTGTGTGTGTGTGTGTGTGTGTGTGTGTGTGTGTGTGTGTGTGTGTGTGTGTGTGTGTGTGTGTGTGTGTGTGTGTGTGTGTGTGTGTGTGTGTGTGTGTGTGTGCCTATATACACCTTGCTACATGTTATGGGATTTTGCTGAATAATGACTAAATTATGTATACATTTAGCTTAATACTATAACTAAATAGAATACTACTGTGTTACTGTATGGATGTATGAATCGTATTATAATCATAGTACTGAATATAATGTGTGTAATTATAATCAAGAATTAGAACAAGGACTGTCTGTTCCTTGTTAGAAACGAATAGAGTGATCGTCAGACCAGCTGGAATACTGTGTTCCAGCATCCTGTCTCTACCCAGGGAGGGGAGAGACCTTGGGCTAGTAGTAGATTATTTAACAGGTGGTAGACAATGTGGGAAGGCTTGTGAACTATACTGCAATTGTATCGGAGTGGAGGAAGGACATTTTAAAACCTATGACGTCATTTTTAGTATATAACCTGATGTAAATTGTACTATGATCAGTACTCTCAAGAATAAACGCTATTGATTGATTTTGAGACTGGTTTCTGTCCATTTTATGCAAATAAGTATCTTACAAATTCTTAGAAATGGGCAGAGTGTTTTAATTGAAATGGTTGATGAACATATAGGAATTAAATTCCTTTAACACTACATGAGTTGGAGCTGAGAGCTCAGCTCCAACTCAGGCATCTCATAAAAACATGAACAGGATAAGCTGCTTTCCGTGCCGAGTTGGCATCCACAGCACTCTAAATAAGCTATGCCGTTCCAAATGTTTACCAACACCCTCTCTCTCTCACACGCCCTCTGTCTAACTCTCTCTTTCTCACACATACACACTCAAACACTCTATATCACCCAGAAACACACACACAAACAATATTCTTGCACACAGATACTAAAACAATCTCTCTAGCACTTTCACACACTTGGGCCTGCTGGTTTACGATAAAATGCTGCCAATATACTTCAATATAGGACAGCCATTTAATATTTACAGTGCATTCAGACCCCCATTCAGACACCTTGACTTTTTAAAACTTTTTGTTACGCTACGGTCACGCCTGCTCCCGCTCTCCCTCTCTGGCACTCGAGGGCACCAGGCTGCGCTTCATTACGCACACCTGTCACCATCATTATGCGCATCAGCGCTCATTGGACTCACCTGGACTCCTTCACCTTGTTGATTGCCCCATCTATGTATATGTCTGTTTCCCAGTTGGTTCCCCGTGTCAGCATTAATGTCGTTATGTTTTCATGTCCCGATGCTTTTTTGCAATTTTTGTAAATGTATTACAAATTTAAAAACTTAAATACCACATTTACATAAGTATTCAGACCCGTACTTTGTTGAAGCACCTTTGGCAGCGATTGCAGCCTTGAGTCTTCTTGGGTATTACGCTAAAAGCTTGGCACACCTGTATTTGGGGAGTTTCTCCAATTCTTCTCTGCAGATCCTCTCAAGCTCTGTCGGGTTGGATGGAGATGCTGCTGCACAGATACTTCAGGTCTCTCCAGGGATGTTCGATCGATCGGGTTCAAGTCCGGGCTCTGGCTAGGCCACTCAAGGTCATTCATAGACTTGTCCCGAAGCCACTCCTGGATTGTCTTTGCTGTGTGCTTAGGGTCGTTGTCCTGTTGGAAGGTGAACCTTCGTCTCAATCTGAGGTCCTGAGCACTCTGGAGCAGGTTTTCATCAAGGATTTGTCTGTACTTTACTCCGTTCATCTTTCCCTCAATCCTGACTAGTCTCCCAGTCCCTGCCGCTGAAAAACATCCCCATCCCCATGATGCTGCTACCAGCATGCTTCACCATGCCAGGTTTCCTCCAGACGTGACCCTTGGTATTCAAGCAAAATAGTTCAATCTTGGTTTCATCAAACCAGAGAATCTTATGACAGTCCTTCAGGTGCCTTTTGGCAAACTGCAAGCGGGCTGTCATGTGCCTTTTACTGAGAAGTGGCTTCCGTCTGGTCACTCTACCATAAAGTCCTGATTGGTGGAGTGCTGCAGAGACGGGAGAACCTTCCAGAAGGACAACCATCTCCACAGAGGAACTCTGGAGCTCTGTCAGGGTGACCATTGAGTTCTTGGTCACCTCCTTGACCAAGGCCTTTCTTCCCCGATTGCTCAATTTGGCTGGGCGGCCAGCTCTAGGAAGAGTCTTAGTGGTTCCAAACTCTTCCATTTGAGAATGTGTGTTCTTGGGGATCTTCAATGCTGCATACATTTTTTGATACCTTTCACCAGATCTGTGCCTAGACACAATCCTGTCTCTGAGCTCTACGGATAATTCCTTCAACCTCATGGCTTGGTTTTTTCTCTGACATTATATATATATATATATATATATAAGCAGGTGTGTACCTTTCCAAATCATGTCAAATCAATTGAATTTACCACAAGCAAGTGGTAAAAACATCTCAAGGATGATCAATGGAAACAGGATGCACCTGAGCTCAATTTCGAGTCTCATTGCAAATGGTCTGAATACTTACGTAAATTAGGCAGATGTAAACATTTCTAAAAATCTGTTTTCACTTGTCATTATGGGATATTGTGTGTAGATTGATGAGATTTAAAACATTTTTTATTTTAGAATAAGGCTGGAACGCAATAAAATTTTGAAAAAGTCAAGGGGTCTGAATACTTTGCGAATGCACTGTACGGTAGAGACAGAGACACAGTCTCTCTACAGTTTATTTAAGGGCCCCATATTAGAAGGAGTTGGCACAGAAGTATTTGGGGGTCTCTACAGGCATCTGGTCTCAGAACATTTCGTATTATTCTGTACGTAAAAACATTTAGTATGATATGTTACGTTTGGTATGGTTAAGACACATGGTTACACATGGCAAAAATGTAGGTACGGGGTTGGTTGGGATGGATGGGCTTGCGCATAACGTGAAAGTCTGGCAACTCAAAGGTTGCGAGTTTGAATCTCATCACGGACAACTATAGCATTTTAGATAATTAGCTACTTTTTAAACTACTTACAACTTTTTAGCTACTTAGCAAATACTTAGCATGTTATCCTAACCTTAACCCTTTTAGCTAACTCTTTACCTAACCCTAACCTTGACCCTTTTAGCTAACTCAACCCTAACCTTGATCCTTTAATAATCTTAACCCTAACCTTAACCCTAACCCTAGCCTAGCTAACGTTAGCCACGTTTTGCAAGTTCTTAACATATCATACGAGTCCCAAAATTTGTAACAAGTTTTACAAATTCGTAACATAAAATACAAATTATAATTCATAACATATCATACAGAATTGGTGATAGACATCCATAAATGAATACATACCCTACGAAACATGTCATACTAAATGGAGTGTCTCGGATTTACATACAGAATAATACCAAATGCTCTGAGACCAGATTGCTACGGGCACAAATCCAACTCAAGTGGAAGAATTGTCTAATACATTCACTTGTTCTGGCAGTCTGTCTCCTGTCCTCCTCTCCCTTTTCTTTGCCTATCATTCTCCCTCGTGTATTCCATTTCTCTTGCTATTGCAGGCTGTCTTCTCTCTCTCTCTCTCACTCTCCACTACATTTCTAAAGAAAATATTGTACTTTTTACTCCAGACATTTTCCCTTATTCCCAAAAGTACTCGTTACATTTTGACTGCTCATTTCCAATTCACACACTTATCAACAGAACATCCCTAGTCATCCCGACTGCCTCTGATCTGGCACTCACTATGCACAAATGCTTAATTTGTAAAATATGTCTGAGTGTTGGAGATAGCCCCCTGGCTATACGTGAATAAAATAAGAACAAGAAAATGGTGCTGTCTGGCATGCGTGATATAAGGAATTTGAAATTATTTATATGTTTACTTTTAGGTGTGATACATAAGTATATTTTAGCAATTGCATTTACTTTTGATACTTAAGTATATTTAAAACCCTTACTGCTCTGTCTCTTTGCCTCGTGCCATCTTTTGTTTCACTACTTCCTGAATTCCCTTTGGAGACCTCGGTGACGTTACCCACATAGCCGTCCAATGTCAGTAACCTATAGAAGAAGGCAAAAACAAACTCAGCCATTGCCATTGTCTTCCTGTTTGCCCCATCTCCTTGTGATAGCTAGCATGTCACTGGTGAACAGTAACAATGCATGTCTCTGTGGCAACATACCATTTTATTGTCAAGTGTCTTACATAAACAATGATAACATCATTTTGTGGTGATGGCGAGAGAGCGAAATGGGTCGAAAATGCTCTTCTCTTTATGAGTCGCCTCCTATTATGGGAGTTGTGAGAATCCATCTGTGACTGGTGGAGAGTTGGTCATCTTGATTTAAAGGTGGGTTGATTCAACCTCCAAGCTAAGGTGACTTAAGATGCATCGAAAGACAAGAAAAAACGAAAGGGATGTGACTGCCTAGCAAACCTATGTTGTATTTAATAATTGGTTAGGTTAAGGTTAGGGGTTTGCCCTCATCTGACTGTCAATGGGTTGCTGTCATGTCCCTTTAGCCTCACCCTCGATAGAAGCTGCATGTCATTTCCTTATTTTGCCAACCCTGTGATAATAGTCCATACCTAAAAGGACACTGAATACAAATTTATTTGAAGAATAAATTAAAGGACAGTGAAGTCTATTCATTCTGTTGTGGGTGTGAAAAAGCCAAGAAAAGCAGATCTCGGGTCAATAGGGTGCCTGTTTCCTGTTTCAGGCAAAATCGAAATGGCTCTCTTGTTTTTGTTTCCTAATGCACTGACATAGTCGACTCCGAGAGATACAGTGAGGGAAAAAAGTATTTGATCCCCTGCTGATTTTGTACGTTTGCCCACCGACAAAGAAATGATCCGTCTATAATTTTAATGGTAGGTTTATTTGAAACAGTGAGAGACAGAATACCAACTACAAAATCCTGAAAAACGCATGTCAAAAATGTTATAAATTGATTAGCATTTTAATGAGGGAAATAAGTATTTGACCCCTCTGCAAAACATGACTTAGTACTTGGTGGCAAAACCCTTGTTGGCAATCACAGAGGTCAGACGTTTCTTGTAATTGGCCACCAGGTTTGCACACATCAGGAGGGATTTTGTCCCACTCCTCTTTGCAGATCTTCTCCAAGTCATTAAGGTTTTGAGGCTGACGTTTGGCAACTCGAATCTTCAGCTCCCTCCACAGATTTTCTATGGGATTAAGGTCTGGAGACTGACTAGGCCACTCCAGGACCTTAATTTGCTTCTTCTTGAGCCACTCCTTTGTTGCCTTGGCCCATTTTCAAATCCCTGGCTGAGGGAAGGATGTTCTCACCCAAGATTTGACGGTACATGGCCCTGTCCATCGTCCATTTCATGCGGTGAAGTTGTCCTGTCCCCTTAGCAGAAAAACAACCCCAAAGCATAATGTTTCCACCTCCATGTTTGACGGTGGGGATGGTTTTCTTGGGGTCATAGGCAGCATTCCTCCTCCTCCAAACATGGCGAGTTGATGCCAAAGAGCTCCATTTTTGTCTCATCTGACCACATCTGACCTTCACCCCTTTGTCCTCTGAATCATTCAGATGATCATTGGCAAACTTCAGATGGACATGTATATGTGCTTTCTTGAGCAGGGGGACCTTGCGGGCACTGCAGGATTTCAGTTCTTCATGGTGTAGTGTGTTACCAATTGTTTTCTTGGTGACTATGGTCCCAGCTGCCTTGAGATCATTGACAAGATCCTCCCGTGTAGTTCTGGGCTGATTCCTCACCGTTCTCATGATCATTGCAACTCCACGAGGTGAGATCTTACATGGAGCCCCAGGCCGAGGGAGAATTGACAGTTCTTTTGTGTTTCTTCCATTTGCGAATAATCGCACCAACTAATGTCACCTTCTCACCAAGCTGCTTGGAGATGGCTTGTGGCCCATTCCAGCTTTGTGTAGGTCTACAATCTTGTCCCTGACATCCTCGGAGAACTCTTTGGTCTTGGCCATGGTGGAGAGTTTGGAATCTGATTGATTGATTGCTTCTGTGGACAGGTATCTTTTATACAGGTAACAAGGTGAGATTAGGAGCACTCCCTTTAAGAGTGTGCTCCTAATCTCAGCTCGTTACCTGTATAAAAGACACCTGGAAGACAGAAATCTTTCTGATTGAGAGGGGGTCAAATACTTATTTCCCTCATTAAAATGCAAATCAATTTATAACATTTTTGACATGCATTTTTCTGGATTTTCTTGTTGTTATTCTGTCTCTCAATCTATCCGTGGAGGCGGCTCAGGTGCAGGACGCAGACCCCGCTCCACCATTGGCTCACCCCACTTTGCTGGCACCTCTGGTGCGGGAACCCTCGTCGCCAACCCCGGATTGGGGACCCTCGTTGCGGGCCCCGGACTGGGCACTGTGGCTGCGGACTCCTGACTGGAGACCGTTGCTGGGGGCTCCGGACTGGAGGACTTCGCTGGGGGCTCCGGACTGGAGAACGTCGCTGGGGGCTCCGGACTGGAGAACGTCGCTGGGGGCTCCGGACTGGAAAACGTCGCTGGGGGCTCCGGACTGGAGAACGTGCTGGAGGCTCCGGACTGGAGAACGTTGCTGGAGGCTCACTGGAAAACGTTGGAGGCTTCGTGCCATGACTCATCACTGGAGGCTTCGTGCCATGGATCATCACTGCAGGCTTCGTGCCATGGATCATCACTGGAGGCTTCGTGCCATGGATCATCACTGGAGGCTTCTTGCCATGGATCATCACTGGAGGCTTCGTGCCATGGATCATCACTGGAGGCTTCTTGCCATGGATCATCACTGGAGGCTTCTTGCCATGGATCATCACTGGAGGCTTCGTGCTATGGATCATCAGCCCATAGTACGGTGCCTGACCAGTCACATGCTCGCCACGTTAAGCACGGGGAGTTGGCTCAGGTCTGAATCCTGACTCTGCCACACTCCCCGTGTGTCACCCCCCCCCAAAAAATTTGGGGGCTGCCTCTCGTGCTTCCTTGCTAGCCGTGTTCCCTCATAACGCTGCCGCTCTGCTTTAGCTGCTGCCTTCACCTTCTTCTCTGCTTCTACTTGCTCCCAGGGCAGGCGATCCTTCCCGGCCAGGATCACCTCCCACGTCCAGGATCCCTTGCCATTCAAAATGTCCTCCCACGTCCATTTCTCCTTACCACACTGCTTGGTCCGTTTGTGGTGGGAAGTTCTGTCACGGCCGTTAAAAGAAGAGGACCAAGGTACAGCGTGGTGAGCGAAAGAAAGAGGCCTTTGAAAAAGAGTGCAAATCCTGTTGCCGCTCTCGTGATTGGCCGGTTTTCAGCAGAAAAGGCCTTGAACGGTACAAGCGATTCCAGGACAGGCACTTCAAGATATCCCAATACGTGATACAGATCAAGAAATGCGAGGGCGACGATCCACGCTGATACTGCTTCATGAATCCTCCACGCTGGCCAGAAGAACACTTGAAGAAATGACGGTTTGTGCCTGATCCAATATTGACGGCAGACAGGCATGATCACCAGAAATGTGATGATCTGTGCAGCTTGGACACCACTGACAATGGTAGGCCTTGTGCAACATCGAACAGAGAAATTGTGACGAGGAGTGCGGTCATGGCCATTGCAAAGGTGAGAAAGACCATCAACTGTGTTGAATTTGAGAAGGCAAGGCGCTTGCATGCAAAAAGAATGCTGTCTAGACAAGGACAGTAAGCAGTCCGACACATTCGAGATGAGAATTTTTTTTTTCATGTGATTCAGAGCCGTTCAAAGAAAGATAGTCCGTACCACAAGCCGAAAGTGGCTTTCAAGGTGCTAACCTGTGGAATGCAAGTGGAGACACAGTATTGCTCATCAATCACAGTGTCATTCCCAGATATGTGTGTCCACTGTGGATGTCCAGATGTTCTTGAAGGGGAAGAGGTGGTGAGGCTCAAACAACAATTCCAACAAGTCAGGCCCATGTGCACGTTGTGTAAACAAGACAAGCTCCAAAAAATCTTTAAAATGAATGAACACCCCAGTGAACAGAACAAACAGGAAGTAATGGACAAAACAGACCACGCCGTTGAACGGTTGAAAGCAGCAGGTGACTGTCATATTGCTTCTGACCAAAGGACATTGGCCGTCATTATTTTTCAAACGTATTACTTCTCCACTATTTACTATTTATGAAAAACCCTCTCACTTGGGTGAGTGGGAGGGGGGGTGTTAAACAGTAAATCAACTTTATCTGGCCTAATTGTACCTTTTATGCATGATAATTACAATCACTGCAGGCAAACTCCTAGAGGAAAACTTGGTTTAATCTGTTTTCCACTAGACACAGGACAATAACCTAAATCACATTGTCAAATCTACACTGGAGTTGCTTACCAAAAAGACTGTGGCCGAATTACAGTTTTGACTTAAATCTATGGCGTGACCTGAAAATGGTTGTTTAGCAATGATCATCAACCTATTTGACAGAGCTTGGAGAATGTTGTAAAACAATAAATGGGCAAATGTTGCACAATCTGGGTGTGGAAAGCTCTTGGAGACTTACCCAGAAAGACTCACAGCTGTAATCACTGCCAATACTTATGTAAATGAGACATTTCTGTATTTCATTTTCAATACATGTTTGCAAACATTTCTAAAAACATGCTTCCACTGCATGAGGTATTGTGTGTAGATGGGTGAGAAAAACAGAAACAATTGAATTCATTTTTAATTCAGGCTGTAACATAACAAAATGTGGAATAAGTCAAGGGGTATGAATATTTTCTGAGTGCCAAGGTAATGTGGCGTGTGGTTGGCCTGTGAGCGAAAGAGGACTTTGTCCGCATTATTATTCAACGAATTGTTCAGGATTCATGCATTGGTAAAATTACTTATTACCCCCTGTCTACCCCCACACACACACACACACACACACACACACACACACACACACACACACACACACACAGAGAAACATTTTTGTATAGTTTGACAACACTGGTTGTAAGCTTTTAAATGATATCAAACTTAACCGCTTATCTTTTCCAGTGATGAAGACAGGTCTCATGGAATGGTGGGGTATGCAAAATGGATCAACTATGGGGCCTGGTCAAAAGTACTGCACTATATAGGGAATAGAGTGCCATTTGGGACACCGGCCTCAGTGTCATGTGGTTACAATTAAATGGCTGGCCTTTGGCTGACCTTTCCTTCCTCATCCCTCCATCCCCAGGTGGAATCTTCTCCTCAATCACTCTTTCTTTTCTGCTCCCTGAGCGGTGTAATTCTGTCGGGTTGGTTCAGCATATAGATCGTGGTATGTTCCCCGCTTGCACCCCCGATCCTCTCAGATCTGAAGTGCATCTTTAACTTTCCTGCACGTGCCTGGTGTTGTTCTTCCCTCATCTGGTATGACCCCTTTAAAAGTGGAACAGAGTTTTTGTTGATTCGTTGACCTATTGACCTTTAGAAAGATGTTCTGTGTCCGTGGGGTATCTATACAGGTGGGTTTCGCGGTGAAGGAAATGGAATTTGTTATGGTGGATTGCACTGTGTGGGTATGTATGTGTGTGAATGTTTGTTTGTGTGTGTGTGTGAGTGCAGTCACTCACCTGTCTAAGGTTTTGCACAGCGTGAGCCCCCCATCCATTCACTTCAGACTTTTCCATCAACATGACAATAGCTCGGTCGACTGGACGTATTGACTACCCCAGCCCCTAATCTTGATATTCCATCTACAAAAGAAACATTGCTGACATGAATCATCCCATTTGAAAGCCACATCACTGAAACCCAGAGTGCGTAGACATTCATGGGCGATGGATGTATGATAGTCGTACAAACAGCTCCCAAAATAAAGTATTGCTCTCAACATTTAAGGGGCATACCAGGGATCCATTCGCCATCCATCTCTGCCAGCGGAATGGGTTTCTGTTGGATGCTCAGCAAGGGCTCAGTTAGCCCCGATGGGGACGAAACTGAAACGGACACAAACAGCACTCCTGTCTGGTCCCTCTCGTCACAGGTGCTGCCCACACCGGGAGCTTTCGACAGGGGTCATCCTCAGGGACGAGAGGGCCTAGTGCTAAATCTTTGGAGGATGTCGGGAATAGAGAGAAACCTGTTAAGAATCATAGTGCTTGAAATGTTGTTCGCTGTGCCGTTGCGATACCGAAATAAGAATTCCCTCTTGGCTGCATCCACCATCTGGCAAGTTTTTCTTTTCTCACCACACTTTGGTTTGAGAAACCTTCCGAACACACAACTAAAATCACAGGTGCCTATTGATAGCTCTAGCTAGGTTTCCATCCAATTGGTGACAGATTATCATGCGAATATAAAACAAAATTGCATAAAAACAATATGTGCAAAAAAAAAGTGTTTCCATCAAATTGATAAAAAGCTGTGCGTGATGATGTAACGCACATAAAAATACCTTTTGCGTTTAAATTCCCATGTGCCCGAAAAAATAAATAGAAGTTAAATGGGTTTCCATCGCGTTTTCAACTCTACTGATGGTTCTCTCACAAAATTATTTTTGCATGAAATAGCAAGTGTGCCCACTCTGGTATTGGCACGTCCACTCTAGCCAACAGCTTGCAGATACAATGCGGACATAGTCTACATACATTACAAGATTATTATGGACAGTGAGATCATTTTCACTTGTCAAATGGCAGTCAAACATCCATGATCATGTCACCGAGAATAAGACCCTTGAAAGAAGCATCAAGCTCATCATCTTGCACTTTCACCAACCTGTGAAGTTCATCGTAATGTATTTCATCTGTAGCCTAATAAACTGCATGCTTTCCCGAGACATAGTGGGAGGGTCACACAACATGTCAACATGTCAGCCTCCAGTATCTATGCTGCAATAGTCTATGCTTTTCAACCGATCGCTGCCTGCACCCGCATGCCCGACTAGCATCACCACCCTGGATGGTTCCGACCTTGAATATGTGGACATCTATAAGTACCTAGGTGTCTGGCTAGACTGCAAACTCTCCTTCCAGACTCATATCAAACATCTCCAATCAAAAATCAAATCAAGAGTCGGCTTTCTATTCCGCAACAAAGCCTCCTTCACTCACGCCGCCAAGCTTACCCCAGTAAAACTGACTATCCTACCAATCCTCGACTTCGGCGATGTCATCTACAAAATGGCTTCCAACACTCTACTCAGCAAACTGGATGCAGTATATCACAGTGCCATCCGTTTTGTCACTAAAGCACCTTATACCACCCACCACTGCGACTTGTATGCTCTAGTCGGCTGGCCCTCGCTACATATTCGTCGCCAGACCCACTGGCTCCAGGTCATCTACAAGTCCATGCTAGGTAAAGCTCCGCCTTATCTCCGTTCACTGGTCACGATGGCAACACCCATCCGTAGCACGCGCTCCAGCAGGTGTATCTCACTGATCATCCCTTAAGCCAACACCTCATTTGGCCGCCTTTCGTTCCAGTACTCTGCTGCCTGTGACTGGAACGAATTGCAAAAATCGCTGAAGTTGGAGACTTTTATCTCCCTCACCAACTTCAAACATCAGCTATCTGAGCAGCTAACCGATCGCTGCAGCTGTACATAGTCTATTGGTAAATAGCCCACCCATTTTCACCTACCTCATCCCCATACTGTTTTTATTTATTTACTTTTCTGCTCTTTTGCACACCAATATCTCTACCTGTACATGACCATCTGATCATTTGTCACTCCAGTGTTAATCTGCAAAATTGTAACTATTCGTCTACCTCCTCATGCCTTTTGCACACATTGTATATAGACTCCCCCTTTGTTTTCTACTGTGTTATTGACTTGTTAATTGTTTGTTCCATGTGTAACTCTGTGTTGTCTGCTCACACTGCTATGCTTTATCTTGGCCAGGTCGCAGTTGTAAATGAGAACTTGTTCTCAACTAGCCTACCTCGTTAAATAAAGGTGAAATAAAAAATATATTAAAAAAATGTGCCGGGGAGCTAGGCGCAGTCTTATATCTGGTGTAATTCTCCTGCCTTATATATTGTCCTGTGTGAATTTAAGTATGCGCCTGTTACAACTTCTAACGATGGTGAGTGGAGGAGTCAAGCGCAGAGAGCAGGTAATTCAGTACGTGGATATTTTATTCCAAAGACTGTGGAACCACGACATGCATGAAACAACCCGTCCCAAAATACAACGGACTAAAACCTGTCCGGAAAAATACTGATAACACTCATACATAGATAACAGGAAACAAGCCCGCACAAATACCCAGCGGGCCTAGTGCCCTTAAATAGCCTACAAACAAACACTAACTCAAAACAGGTGTACCCAATTAAACCCAATAAACAGAAAAAAACGGAAAGGGAATCGATGGCAGCTAATAGGCCGGCAACGACGACCGCCGAGTGCAGCCCGAATAGGAAGAGGCACCATCTTCGGCAAGATTCGTGACAGCGCCCTCTAATTCTCTCTCCCCTCCCAGAGGAACTGAGCCCTAGGACCATGCCTCAAGACTACCTGGCCTTGTTGACTCCTGTCCACCTGGTCGTGCTGCCGCTCCAATTTCAACTGTTCTGCCTGTGGCTATGGAACCCTGACCTGTTCACCGGACGTGCTACCTTGTCTCGGACCTGCTGTTTTCGAGTCTCTCTCTCTCTACTGCACCTGCCGTCTCGACCTCTGAATGCTCGGCTATGAAAAGCTAACTGACATTTACTCCTGAGGTACTGATCTGTTGCACCCTCTACAACCATTGTGATTATTATTTTACCCTGCTGGTCATCTATGAACGTTTGAACATCTTGAAGAACAATCTGGCCATGCACAGCCAGAAGAGGACTGGCCACCCCTCAGAGCCTGGCTCCTCTCTAGGTTTCTTCCTAGGTTTATGCCTTTTTAGGGAGGTTTTCCTGCATTGCTTGCTGTTTGGGGTTTTAGGCTGGGTTTCCGTATAGCACTTTGTGACATATGCTGATGTAAAAAGGGCTTTATAAATAAATGTGGTTGATTGGTGTCATTGCGTGACTCCAATTTTACTTTGATATGGATGGTTATTATATCAATATTTGCGCATTAAAAGCGTTTCCACCGACATTTCTCGCATTATTCATTTTAATGTCACAAAAAGATCCCATCTTGTCTTGCGCATTTTGTTTTGTGGACATTTGGAAAGTTTTACAGACAAATTATCTGTTTCAAATTGTCCGCTCATTACATTTTTGTATCCGACATGTACTTTACTCGGGTTAAAAGGTTGGATGGAGACCTGGTTACTGATACACAAATGATCAGCAGCCATTTTAATCTACATTGATGATCTCATAACGGCACATTCATACATCAACCTTACATCAACCATACATCAACCAGTCTAAATCTGTAGTATAAGCATGCGTTTGTTTGTTCATGACTTATAAATTCATAAGGGCCAGTAGTTTCAACACAACCCAGAACATATATTTTTGGTTTCACATTGGTTGTGGGAATGAAGCCATACATTTCCTGATTGGTAAAATGCTACATTTTTTAAATGTTCTGAGATCAGAAAAATACAATTTCACCTGTTCTGGGAATGTTTATTTTTTAGGTTGCAGGGAGGTTCTGTTTTATTCTTGTGAGGTTCTATTAACCCTCTGAGAACGAAAATTATAGGTTATTTTGATTTTTTTAATATATATATTTCCTTAAAACTTTCATTGAATGTTTTGGTAAGACTTTTAATAGCACAGATAGATTATTTTGGGTTAACTTTTTTGAACTCCAAGCACAGATAGGAGACATGCATTGCTTGCTATTTGGGGTTTTAGGCTGGGTTTCTGCACAGCACTTTGAGATATCAGCTGATGTATGAAGGGCTAAATAAATACATTTGTTTTGATTTGATTTATAAGAAATTTGCCCTCCGACAAACCATTCAAACAGGTAAAGCGTCAATACAGGTTTAAGATTGAATCGTACTACATCGGTTCTGACGTTCGTCGGATGTGACAGGGCCTGCAAACTATAGCAGACTACAAAGGGAAGCACAGCCGAGAGCTGCCCAGTGACACGAACCAGACAAGCTAAATAACTTCTATGCTCGCTTTGAGGCAAGTAACACTGAAACATGCACAAGAGCATCAGCTGTTCCGGACGACTGTGTGATCCGCAGCCGATGTGAGTAAGACCTTTAAACAGGTCAACATTCACAAGGCCTTAAGGCCAGATGGATTACCAGGACGTGTACTCTGACCACACGCTGACCAACTGGCAAGTGTTTTCACTGACATTTTCAACCTCTCCAAGTCTGAGTGTGTAATACCAAGATGTTTCAAGCAGAACCCTGTGCTCAAGGTAACCTGCCTAAATGACTACCGTCTATTAAGATCAGCTTAGATCACATTGGCCACCAATTTTCTTGCTCCATCATGGGGAAATTACAAAAGCAGAGGCATCATCATGCATGGCGAAAATTATATCAGGCCATGGCGTTTTTTTACTTTTTTAAAAACTTGTAAACATAAAATGTCTGTAGCCATGAAATTCTGGTCATGGCTCACATCAACACCATTATCCCAGAAACCCTAGACCCACTCCAATTTGCATACTGCACCAACAGATCCACAGATGATGCAATCTCTACTGCACTCCACACATCCCTTTCACACCTGGACAATAGAAACAGCTATGTCAGAATGCTATTCGTTGACTACAGCTCAGCATTCAACACCGTAGTGCCCTCAAAGCTCTTCAATAAGCTAAGGACCCTGGGACTAAACACCCGCAACTGGATCCTCATGTACTCCCTGTTCACTTATGATTGCATGGCCAGGCACGACTCCAACACCATCATTAGGTTTTCTGATGACACAACCGTGGTAGGGCTGATCACCGACAACGATGAGCCTCCTATAGGTAGGAGGTCAGAGACTTGGCCGTGTGGTGCCAGGACAACAAACTCTCCCTCAACCTGATCAAGACAAAGGAGATGATTATGGACTACAGGAAAAGGAGGACCGAGTACAGTGGTCTGTAGTGGAGCAGGTTGAGAGCTTCAAGTTCCTTGGCCTTTACATCACCAAAAAACTAACATGGTCCAAGCACACCAAGACAGTCGTGAAGAGTGGACGACAAAACCTTTTCCCCCTCAGGAGACTGAAAAAAATTGGCATGGGTCCTCAGTGCCTCAAAAGGTTCTACAGCTGCACCATCGAGAGCATCCTGACGGGTTGCATCACTGCTTGGTATAGCAACTGCTCAGCCTCTGACCACAAGGCACTACAGAGGACAGTGAGTACGGCCCAGTACATCACTGGGGCCAAGCTTCCTGCCATCCAGGACCTCTATCCCAGGCGGTGTCAGAGGAAGGCCCTAAAAATTGTCAAAGACTCCAGTCACCCTAGTTATAAACTGTTCTCTCTGCTGCTGCACGGCAAGCGGTACCGGAGCGCTAAGTCTAGGTCCAAGAGGCTCCTAAATAGCTTCCACCGCCAAGCCGTAAGACTCCTGAACAGCTAATCAAATGGCTACACAGACTATTTACATTGCCACCCCCCACCCCCCACCTCTCTGAAATGCTGCTGCTGCTCTCTGTTATTATCTATTCATAGTCACTTTAATAACTCTACCTACCTGTACATATTACCTCGACAACGGTGCCCCCGCACATTGACTCTGTACCAGTACCCCCTGTATATAGCCCGCTATTGTTATTTACTGCTGCTCTTTCATAATTTGTTATTCTTATCTCTTACGTTTTTTAGGTATGTTCTTAAAACTGTGTTGTTGGTTAAGGGCTTGTAAGTAAGCGTTTCACTGTTGTATTCGGCACGAGTGACAAATACTTTTACCTGATTTGATTTGAACATTACTAAAGATTTATTGTGTTTTTTTTAATGGAAGGTTTTTAATATTCTCTGAACAATTTGAGAGCATGACTGTAAATAGAACCACGAGGAAACGTGTAGGAAACATTATTCTGAAGAACGCGTTTTGTTAACCTTCTCTGAACTCTTTGAGGACATTCCCAATTCCCACCATGGTGAACGTTCATAAGAACATTACCAAAATTGAAATGAAATGTAACCATGTTTGAATTTTTAGGAAACGTTCTGTTCGAGAAATGAAATATCATTAAAACAACTTTTTTTGGGGGGGTGGGCTAAATGTGCTTAACATTTTCCAAAGCCAAGCAACTATCCTGCAACATTCACAGAAAGTTGTGGGTAGGTTCCATGCAAAATAACCACAGGACAACCACCATTTCACCAAGCTCTAAGAAACATATGGTTCTCAGAATGTTATGTGCTAGCTGGGAAGAGTGATTGCAGGGAGATTAGGAAAAAGCATGCAGACGAGCGGTGACCTGACAGGTTAACAGAGGAAATAAAATAATAATAAGGAATGTACACAGTCGGACAATCCTAAACTAAATTTCCTTTGCTGACAATGGCGACCATTCACGTCATACAAATAGGTTTCCTTCAAACACAGAGATAAGAGCTTCACTCTCAACGTTGACATCGACTTCCTGACAGTCATTTTGAAAATGGGTCAGCAACACCATGCAATTCCACGTGTGGATGGAGGCAGTTGTTATTGATTGACTGACAAAACCTTCAACCTTTCCCCTTCTCACAAAGACTGACCATCTCTATCGATAGTTCACACTGACGGGACAAAAATGTCCATCTAGTTTCCTTTTTTCAAGATAATTACCGTTGCATTTTTCCATTCTTAACTCCTCTGTTATTCTTTGCAAGAAAGTTGTCATTCTAACCACTAGGCTACATGCCAACCTTGTGTGTCTGTCCAGGGCAACGGTTGCCTCAGGTGTTATTGCTGTTTGCTTTGTGCAACCATAGCAGCCAGTTCTATCCATATTGTCTACAGTATGTGTGACAGTGGGTCAATCTAATTTACTACACTATTACCACTACACAATACAGCAGAAAACAGACAGATCTAATCACACCTAGATTATCTTTCTCGGGTCCAACATTATATGGGGATGCCGTCACTTCAGACATTTTCTTCTCTCTGCAACTTTGAAAAAAATCAATATACCCCAAGTTGCCTATTTCAAGCAAACCCCCGAAATTCAGGCAATCGTGTCCACCACAGAGAAAAATATATATGGGAAGTTGTCAAAGGCATCTGTCTCCATAAAACTTTGTTTGGAAAAGGAGTTGATTATGCAAGGTCTTTGGGGAAAATGTTACACTGCAGAAGATGATACCGTATCTCTTGCTGACATCATGGGGGAAAATGTAGCGACAAAGCCTTTTGATGTGCCCGTGTGGCAGTGGAAAGATATCTGTATACGTCTGTTCGCCAAACAACACATTCAGCAGTCACGGGTTCAAAAGTCAAGTTCAAAAGTATTATTTTTCCAATGGGTGGCGCATTCGACGCATAGAATGCCAAGATGAAACTGCCAAACGGGCTCTTTCCATTTTAACATGCGTGCAATAACACAATACATCTGTGGTTTGCTTACTGATGCATCCCAATACACACACAAGCACAAACATACTCACATTCATTCTTACACGCACATAAAAAAAAACACACACAACATTGGCATAGATAGAGGACGGAGCTCAATGCAGCTGGACTTTCTCTCTCGCTCTTTCTCTCTCGCCCTCTATTTTCATTCATTAACTCTTCCTCTTTGAATCTATAATCTTGCTCTCCTCTCAAGGGGTTAAGGCCAAAATGTATATAAGCATTTTCAAAAGGTAAACATAAAATGTCAAAATATTGATGAAAATGTATACTTTCCTTAGTTTATCATACTGTACTACCGTCAACAAAATATAATGAATTACTACTTTAAAATGAGCATGCGTACGTAATTCCAAAACCAATTTCATAGATAATGTAACAAGCTTGATTAAATTGTAGTAACTTATTTTGACGAGATGGCGATAGCAATTCTTCAACTGACATTTCCCGAAAGTCAGGCCTCTTCCCACATGCTAACTAATTTTCCTTAGCTTCAGAAGCATCTTCATTCACCAAATTGTGTGTGGTTATTATTAGATACATTTGTCGATTTTTCTTTCGAAAAATTTACCAAAAATGCATTTTACGAACGTCTTAAAATTTTACAGATTGTTTCTTCTGAACTATTATTTATCCACAATCTGCTTTGATTATGTCCAGCCCTTAAGTTATTAAATCAAAATATTTAGGCTGACTTAATCCAGTGTCCCGAAGAAGGAATTTGTGCGATTTGCAAATATGTACATATTTCATGAGCTTTCACCTCATTTGCATATATTTTTTTTCTTTACAAAAAACCCGTTATATTTGTATCTACATTCAACTGGTAAATGTTAATTGTGATATGATTAAGGGGAAAAAATCCCTATTAGGGTGTGGTGCCTGGCCTTAGTAAAGCCCACCTCTGTCTTGTCAGCTCCACCTTACAAATGGCTCTCATTAGCATATTGATGTACTGTTTGAGAACAGGGACCCTGTCACTTATCTTATTTAGGTGGAATCATTGAGATAAATGGAGAGAGCGTTAGCGGCAGCGGCGCGTTACTAGTGTTAATGTGCCACACGCCGTCAACGATGCAGGTGATCGAGCCCAGAGGATTATTAGCAGCGTGCTACGGTAGATTTGAATGGCGGTAGTCCACCCTGAGAGTGTTGAGGGAGGGCAAAAAAAAAAGGATCCCACTGCTGCCACTGATAGCTCAACAACAAACAAGGGTGGAGTGGAGGTTTTGTCACACGTGGGGAATGTTCCGTTCTGTAATGTACTCGCTAGCGCACGTGGAGCGCGTTAGCGTGCTAACATGGTCCTTTTAATATGCTCAGTCTACCTTTGTCTTCATTACTGCCTTAACTGGTTGGCTGTGCTTTCGAATGTTAACTAGCAATGTTAAATGCCCATGAATATCCAGGTAAGATGCATGCTCGCTCCCCCTTTGAAAGGGAGCATACTGTATTAATGCGACCGCTCATGGGTCCCCTCGCCTTACGTGTGACAACTCGCCTGTCGCCGCGGTAACTGCTAATGTCGTGAAACCATGTCTACCGCCATGCCTTAATTGAACGTATAGAATGCAGGCTCCCATTTTCTTTCCACTCACACCATTTAACGATAGGTATAGATGTCCTATCCTTTCCACCTTCTCTCCGTTGGGATTGAGTGACACCCAATTAAATTCAAATGGGAGAGATTAACAGACCGACACGTCTCGCACGGTCAGTGATGTCACTGTCAGTGATGCCCATTCGGTGTAGATGGTGACACAATCAGAAGCCTTTGTGAGAGTATGAGTACACTGTGTATACCAAACATTAGGAAGACATTCCTAATATTGAGTTGCAACCCACCTTTATAACTCAGAACAGCCTCGGCACCTCAAGGTGTCGAAAGCATTGCTTCCCACAGTTGTGTCAAGTTAGCTGGATGTCCTTTGGATGGTGGACCATTATAGATGCACACGGGAAACTGTTGAGCACAACAACAAAAAACAGCAGTGTTGCCAGGGCCGGTCCTGGACGTTCTGCCACTCTAGGCGAGACAAAAATCGGAGAAACAGAATATAATAGCAGCCAAATGAATTGGCCTATGCTACAAGTTAAACACAATGTTCCACACAGTTACTAGGCTATATAATCAGTTCAATGTCAATAACATAGCCTAATATTTTCAATCTGATTACATTGATAAAATCACCAATGCCCTGGACGTTCTGCCGCCCTAAGCGAGACAAAAATAATTACATCTTAGACATCCTTATGAATCTAAGCATGTCACTTTCAAAAGTTCCATTTCCACCCAGAAAGAGGCTCTACTGACGCAGAAAACTGTAGCTTCAACTGCTGGCTACTTGTCCGTTGTGTAACCAAACAGAATTGCTTTCCTAAAAGCTGCCTGGGTTTAAACAAACATATTTTTTTCAGAAAGAGAAAAGCTCAATTGATAGGGACAGAATAGCAGAGTCAATTGTTTTTATCTCTTTAAATATTACAGGCTGCAGTTTAGCTTCAGATTGTCATATAGAGGAATCAATATAACCCCATATGCATCGCGGGCATTTTAGAGCTTGTTTCTACCATAAGGCATCACCGAGTTAAGCATTGTTACAGAACGCTTGATATAATCTGGATACGTTTTATGTATTTATTTCGAATTATAAAGCAAACAATAGATATCAATATCAATAGATAACAATATCCTTTTTGCCCTCTTCTTTAACCAAGGGCACGTGATACCCTCACTCAATTCGACCCCTGGTTTGAGTCAAACACACCAAGTCCTTCCCAGACACAGAGGTAGTTAATCAGTGCATGTGACAGCATTGGAGTATTTGGCTGTAGCGACATCTATGGATAGGATAATTGTGTCTGTCAAACAGGTAGGTTTACCACTTAGTTTTTGGAAGACAAAGAAATTGTATTTAACCCCTGCATCGGCGAGTTACGATGTTGCTATCACTATGCAACCTACTACCTACAGTATAGTTGTCACACCCTGACCATAGTTTGCTTTGTATGTTTCTATGTTTTGTTTGGTCAGGGTGTGATCTGAGTGGGCATTCTATGTTGTGTGTCTAGTTTGTCTGTTTCTGTGTTTGGCCTGATATGGTTCTCAATCAGAGGCAGGTGTTAGTCATTGTCTCTGATTGGGAACCATATTTAGGTAGCCTGTTTGGTGTTGGGTTTTGTGGGTGATTGTCTCCTGTGTCAGTGTTTGTACCACACGGGACTGGTTTTGGGTTTGCACATTTATTGTTTTTGTAGTTTATTCATGTATAGTTTTCTTATTAAAAACAAACATGAATTTCAACCACGCTGCATTTTGGTCCTCCTCTCCTTCACCAGACGAATCCCGTTACAATAGTAGGGAAACGAGTTTCTTATTAATAATATCCCGCCTGTTTTCACACATGGCTCGACCCCATAATTGTTACAATTCCAATAAAAATAACACTTTTATATAACATATTTAACATATTTTTATATTCCTGTAGAACTGTAAAACAGAGTAAGATAATTTGAGCTTTGGAAACAAGTGCTTTCATGAATGCATAGCGGGCCTTTCGCTGGAGCAGTGTAAAATAAGCTTAATGTCAATGACCCAGCCTGAATAAATGTAGTTTATTTACATATCGAATTTGATTGTCCAACATCAGGTACAACAATTTATTTATTTCGTCTCCACCTAGAGTGCAGTCTTTCCTCTGCTGTGCTGTTGCATTGCAGTCAGCAATGTTTTCTCTCAGTAGCTGTTCATGGTCCTGAAATCAAGTAATCTGAGTTTGCTTGGACACCGGCCTGATCTCCAGCTCCTTCCACCTCTGGAAACTATCTAGGTGGACTTGTGACTTCTCATGCGAGCTGAGGAGGTGGCACAGATTCTTCCAGTCCCTGGTTCCATCCCTGACCAGTGCAGATATGCGCTCGAGTGAAAAATGTTTGCAGCAAAAACAGATTGTCTCAAATCTCTATAGATTACTTTTAGCTAAAATTATATCCACTAGTAGTAGCTAGCTAATGTTAACAGGCTAGGTTAGGCTACTGCCTTAATCACTAATTGTATTCTCACGCACAATAAATAAATAAAAATACAATAATTTAATTGGCAGATTCATTTTTATTAATGTTTCACAATTGGATAATCACATATAAACACACACATCACCATAGCTACCAAGGATAATGGGAGTGAACTTCAGGAGAAGCGGGAATGGGGTTGGGGCGGGAACTGCAGCAACGCAATGAGCTGGTGGCTTGGGTGCGTGGTAGGTGTAGTAGCCAATCAGCGGTGCAGAGGGCGGCAGCCAATTGTCAAAATGCTGCCTCAAATTCAAGTGCCGCATTAGGCGGAGGCCTAATCTTGCCTGATGGGAGGGCCAGCCCTGAGTGTTGCAGTTCTTGACACAAACCAGTGTGCCGGGTACGTACTACCATACCCCATTCAAAGGTACTTACAGTTGAAGTCAGAAGTTTACATACACATTAGCCAAACATATTAAAACTCAGTTTTTCACAATTCCTGACATTTAATCCTAGTAAAAATTAAATGTCTGAGGTCAGTTAGGATCACCACTTTATTTTAAGAATGTGAAATGTCAGAATAATAGTAGAGAGAATTATTTATTTCATCACATTCCCAGTGGGTCAGAAGTTTACATACACTCAATTAGTATTTGGTAGCATTGCCTTTAAATTGTTTAACTTGGGTCAAGCGTTTTGGGAATCCTTCCACAAGGTTCCCACAATAAATTGGGTGAATTTTGGCCCATTCCTCCTGACAGAGCTGGTATAACTGAGTCAGGTTTGTAGGCTTCCTTACTCGCACACTCTTTTTCAGTTCTGCCCACAAATTTTCTTTATGATTGAGGTCAGGGCTTTGTGATGGCCACTCCAATACCTTGACTTTGTTGTCCTTAAGCCATTTTGCCACAACTTTGGAATTATGCTTGGGGTCATTGTCCATTTGAAAGACCCATTTGTGACCAAGATTTAACTTCCTGACTGATTTTTATATACTTTTTATTTATTTCACCTTTATTTAACCAGGTAGGCTAGTTGAGAACAAGTTCTCATTTGCAACTGCGACCTGGCCAAGATAAAGCATAGCAGTGTGAACAGACAACACAGAGTTACACATGGAGTAAACAATTAACAAGTCAATAACACAGTAGAAAGAAAATGTCTTGATGTTGTTTCAATTATATCCACATAATTTTCCTGCCTCATGATGCCATCTATTTTGTGAAGTGCACCAGTCCCTCCTGCATCAAAGCACCCCCAAAACATGATGCTGCCACCCCCGTGCGTCACGGTTGGGATGGTAATTCTTCCGCTTGCAAGCCTCCCCCTTTTTCCTCCAAAAATGACGATGGTCATTATGGCCAAACAGTTCTATTATTGTTTCATCAGACCAGAGGATATTTCCCCAAAAAGTATTATCTTTGTCCCCATGTGCAGTTGCAAACCATAGTCTGGCTTTTTTATGGAGGTTTTGGAGCAGTTGCTTCTTCCTTGCTGAGCTGCCTTTCAGGTTATGTCGATGTAGGACTTATTTTACTGTGGATATAGATACTTTTGTACCTGTTTCCTCCAGGATCTTCACAAGGTCCTTTGCTGTTGTTCTGGGATTGATTTGCACTTTTCGCACCAAAGTACGTTCATCTCTAGGAAACAGAACGCGCCTCCTTCCTGAGCGGTATGGCGGCTGCGTGGTCCCATGGTGTTTATACTTGCGTACAATTGTTTGTACAGATGAACGTGTTACCTTCAGGCCTTTGAAAATTGCTCCCAAGGATGTACCAGACTTGTGGAGGTCCACCATTTTTTTCCTGAGGTCTTGGCTGATTTCATTTGATTTTCCAGTGTTGTCAAGCAAAGAGGCACTGAGTTTGAAGGTAGGCCTTGAAATACATCCACAGGTACACCTCCAATATACTCAAAGTATGTCACTTTGCCTGTCAGAAGCTTCTAAAGCTATGACATTTTCTGGAATTTTGCAAGCTGTTTAAAGGCACAGTCAACTTAATGTATGTAAACTTCTGACCCACTGGAACAGTGAATAAGTGAAATAATCTGTCTCTAAACAATTGTTGGAAAAATTACTTGTGTCATATACAACGTAGATGTCCTAACCGACTTACCAAAGCTATAGTTTGTAAACAAGAAATATGTGGAGGGGTTGAAAAACGAGTTTTAATGACTCCAACCTAAGTGTATGGAAACTTCCGACTTCAACTGTAAATATTTTGTTTTGCCCATTCACCCACTAAATGGCACACATACACAACCCATGTCTTAATTGTCTCAAGACTTTAAAATCCTTCTTTAACCCGCTTCCTCCCTTTCATCGACACTGATTGAAGTGGATTTAATAACAAGTGACATCAATAAGTGATCATAGCTTTCACCTGGATTCAGTCTAGGTCATGGAAAGAGCAGGTGCTCTTAAAGTTTTGTACGCTCAGTGTATTGGAATACAAACACACATTGTGGCATTGAGGCGGCCCTGACAATGACAGATGTGAACAAGCAGCAGACACAGGGTGATTTATAGAGCAAATCACAAATCACACCAGGAGGTTACCAGCACCCGGCAACCTCCATCTTGTAGACACAGCTTGAGCATGCCCTTTGAGATCACCTCACTCATGCTGGAAACACATATATGGCTGAACACACACCTACAAGCACACACAGTGTTTGGGAGTAACGGATGTAATCAATTACGTTCCCAGCAAAAAAAGTTGTAATCTGACTACAGATACTTTTGATGTTACTTCTGGGATTACTTTTCAATTAGGAAAAGTTCCTCAAAAACACCTTTTGTTTTCTCAATGACATTCAAATCAGCATTTAAAAAAGGCTCAAGGTTAAGTTTGTTCCGCCTGACCGAGTCTGACCGTAAATTAGAGGCCACTAGGAAGACACCAAATGCGTTTGATGGATCGCGGGGAAAGAGCAGGAATAGGTTTTTAGGCTACAGTGCAAGCTACTGTACGTCTTCCAATGGTACCACTGCTGTCGGCATCCAAAGATTATCGAACTTGAATAAACACTTGGAGGTAAGGATGGCAGCGGTGGTGTAGGCTACAGGCGATACAGATATCACTTAGGACTATTATTGATATCTACATAGCAATTATGTGAATCACAGTGCACGTCTCTCAAATATTCAAACCTTACTGAGTATGGATTGTGGTTGTAGTGGATGGCTGTTCACAAATGTACAGTGTAGGTGTATTTTGCCCCAATAAACGTTGAATTTAAGAAGTGTAGGCAAAATAATCATTATTTATGGGACCCGTGGACAGCCAGTGAAAAATGCGCTCTTGCAACATATACATGCTGATTCAAAAACAATGTCCAAAGGCCTAACGGGCACATGCTTTAATCTCGCACAGTTTTGATAGATTTCAACAGCTGCAAAAGTGTCACCCATAAAGATCCTATTAAATTAAGTATTCTAATTCCTAATTCTATGGCGCGTCGCTAACAAAAATGTGAACAGCCTATAGCAAATGCAGCATATGGCATTAATTTCTCGCATCACTCAAATAGCACTTTTTGGTAGTGCTCCAAGCATGCCATTTCATGAGGGCAGCATTTATTTTTCAACCATGTTTTGAACTGAAGCAATGAGCCCAATCAGTCCTCCATGACAAAAACATAAACAACAGACTAGGCTCAGTCCTTCATTTTGAGGTTATTTTCAGGTAATACAAATAGACTAATCTACTGTATTTTCCATCAGTCCTAGTCTTGAAAGTCAAGAGGTATTTAATTCATTGTAATGACAGGATATGTGACCGAATTTGGTTTTTAGTATAAATATATAGGCTAATCATAACCCATAAAGTAAAATGCAACATCCATTTATGGCCAGCTATGTAAACTCTAACATTGCTTTATCTTGCATTAGATGTCATTCAATTGGTAATACTAATTTAGGTTTTCTTCTAATGCCTCTTAATAATGGGAAAGTAATCTGATTACTTCATGAGTTTGGGTAATCCCAAAGTTACCTTACTGATTACAATTTTGGACAGGTAACTAGTAACTAACGGATTACATTTAGAAAGTAACTTACCCAAACCTGTGCACACACATGCACGCTCCACTCTTTCTGCAAGCTCACCGAAATAGGAATACACCCAATCACAGCAGGACACACACAGATTTCCAACTTTATTCAACCAAAATCTATATTACCTGCAGATGAGGGTAAGAAAAATGTATAAAATCAACTTTGTTCTGTGGTCTTTGTTGCCCTGGGGACCTGCTGGAACTCTTGTGAAATGCATTCTAGGAAACCGGGAGGGCTCAGAGAGTGGCTCTGTATAGACCTCTACCTATATACCTCATACATGTTTTTACTCGAAAGTGGGAAAAAAAAGGTTTGTCTGGGCTCCTCCTTGCCCACTTCTGAACCTCATATTGGTGATGCTCGACCTCGAACCAGAGCAATTAATACGTTCTCTCCCCACAGATAATCAGTCATTGTCTCCTTTCCTCCAATAATGGAAACCACCTCGTCTACACTGTCGCCTTGCCAAGCTACGAGAGAAAAATGGCACACTAGTCCGGCACACTAGTATTTATAGGAAGGAAGGAAGGAACAAACAAAGAAAACTAGCAGATTCATTAATTCATTAATGAAGGAATGAATGAACATACATGTTTAAATTATTCACAAAGGGCACTGAAAGCAAATCATCTATAACAATGCTTTCCCCTGTCCCGTGTTTTCAAATCAGTGAAGCAACTGAAGGAGATGACAGGAAGCCACTTCAGACTTTCAACATCCCTCCCGTCCCTAAAAAAACAACAACAAGTTTAGGCTTTGACGTCAACCTGGAACGAGAACAAAAGTAGGGAAGACAACACGTTGCTCATCATCAGAAACGGCATCTTCACCAAGCACAAATGTGTTTTCCACTGCTTATCACAATTCCCATCCGCAAGCAGAAAACACGATTATCTACAGTTGTCACGACGGCATAAACGTAGGACTCATCTTTGGCTGCGATGCCATAATCACATTTGCACGAGCCACTGGAGGCATGAATTGTCTGCCTCTAATTATATTAGAATTGCCCCAAATGGCACCCTATTCTCTACATAGTGCACTATTTTTGACAAGGATGGCTCATATAGTCTGGTCAAAAGTAGTGCACTATGTAGGGAATAGGGTACCATTTGGAATGCATCCATTGCATTTGCTAGAATGTGTATATACAGTGCCTTCAGAAGGTATTCACACATCTTGACTTTCTCCACATTTTATTGTCTTATAAGGTGTGATTAAAATGGATTTAATTTAGATTTTTTTCTCAACGATCTACACAAAATACTCTGTTAAGAAAAAGTGGAAGAAAATATCTAACATTTGAAATAAATTATATCCTTTCAAGCACAAGCTTCTCATTAACCGGTGGTGAGTTATTCACGCATTTTGATAAACAAATATGGCTTTATATGAAAGATGGCTAAATATAGAGCAAAATGATTGATTATTATTATATTATTATTTGTCGCCCTGGTCCTATAAGAGCTCTTTGTCACTCCTCATGAGCTGGGTTGTGACAAAAAACTAATACTCATTCTGATGTTTAATAAATGTATCGCATAGTGTGTGTATGCGGCAGGCTTACAATGATGGAGAAAAACAACATGTGAGAGTGCGCTGTCCCTGGTGCTAGAGGGAGTACGCAGCTGGAGGTTGAAGGTTTGAAGGGGAACAGGACTATAAAAACTTTGGGAACCACTGCTGTAGAGGATAATTATAGGTCATAGCAATACATTGCACATATTCTACACAAGCAAGGAGAAACACGGACAGAATGACAGATTATTCACGTCAGCGTGAGGCATCATTTCCCCTGGAGTGTGTGTGTGTGTGTGTGTGTGTGTGTGTGTGTGTGTGCGCGCGCTAATGCGTGCATGTGTGTGGCAAAGCAAGGGCACAGACGCCCCATGTTTCTCCGATGTACTTTACACGAGGGCACTGAGTCAAACGGAAGCAGGGCAAAACACATCACTGATAAAAATGGTTATTTAAATGTCTCAGCTGCTAATCTGACAGAACACGCACGAGGTGTGTGTGTGATGGATGGCTGTTCGAGACACCGAGGAAGGAGTGAAAGTGTACGGTTATAGTGTTCACGTGCACGCCAAACTTTCCTTTTGATTTCCATTACTACATTTTAAACTTTATTTAACTAGGCAAGTCCGTTAAGAACAAATTCTTATTTTCAATGACGGCCTAGGAACAGTGGGCTAACTAATGCCTGTTCAGGGGTAGAACGACAGATTTGTACCTTGTCAGCTTGGGGATTTGCACTTGCAACCTTCTGGTTACTAGCCCAACGCTCTAACTACTAGGATACCCTGCCACCCCATCCTTTAAGAGCAAAGTAATTCAACGCAATTGAAGTTGTACAATACACTGAAAAGCAGTTGGTGGATTAGAAGTCTACAGGACCATCTTCTCCTTCCAGTTTCCCTAAACTTCTAACAACAACATTCTTTGTCAGTCTTAAAGAGATTTTCAGATACTTTTTTAGCCAGTAGTTCTGAAAGTAGCGCTAACGAGACAAAAGTAGTACCCAAAAAATGGCGTACTACGTCAGATTTGTCCCCCACGTCATTGTTCTCGCTCTGCTGTGTGTGCATTGTGTGCCTCTTGCGTGCCTCTTGCTAGCTATCACTCAAATGGCGAGGGACTGAAGCTCATTGGTTGACCTCAAATTGCTAGGAGGCTGGACCATATGGGGACAATGTTGGGAAAATGGCACGGCACAGCTTCCAGACAAACAGTCCCTTTCAAAATAGGGATTTTGCGGCTAATTGAGGTAAGACAATAGTTCTGCACATAGATTATACATGTATGAACTACACACTGACACATCAAGCCCAAAGTTGGAAGTTTAAAAAATAGTTAGTAGTCGCCAAAGTTCCGGAGCATGTCTCCAAAAGTGGCAATGTTGGCATGAGGTAGCGTTAGTTTAGGGTGGTAAGACAACTCTCTTCATGCAGAGCTACTGGGTGTGCAGGCTTTTCTGGCCCTTCTCTAGCATACTTGATTCAACTAGTCAAGGTCCTGGGGAGCAGTAAATCTGCACCCGTATTCATAAAAAGTCTCAGAAGTGCTGATCTAGGATCTTGTCTCCCCTGTCCTTGTTATATTATTCATTATGATCTTAAAAAGGCAGAACTGAGCCTAAATCACCATTCCTGCTCTAAGATGCTTTGATTCAGCTACAAATCAAGGCACTGCAGAGCTGATTAACAGAATCAGGTGGGTAATAATAGAGCTGGAACAAAGTCCAGCAGGAGGCTAATAGCTCCCCACGAGGCTTGGTGAACTCAATAAGCTAATTCCATTCACATTTACTTTGGAAACCAACCAAGAAACGTGAATTTAATACTACTAAATACTGAAAACTTCTCAAATGAGTTGGAAATGTTAGGTGCAGGGTCCTCCCAGGTGGCGCAGCGGTCCAAGGCAGTGCTTGAGGTGTCACTACAGATCCGGGTTCGATCCCGGGCTGTGTAGCAGCTGGCCATGACCGGGGAGACCCACGAGGTGACACACAATTGGGCCAGCGTCCAATTGTCCAGGTTAGGGGAGGGTTTGGCTGACCCATATCCTTGTCCCATCGCGCTCTAGAGACTCCTGTAGCGGACTGGGCACATGCATGCTGACACGGTTGCCAGTTGGACGGTGTTTCCTCTGATACATTGGTGTAGCTGGCTTCCGGGTTAAGCGGGCAGTGTGTCAAGAAGCAGTGCTGCTTGGCAGGGTCATGTTTCGGAGGACACAGAGTAAAACACTCAATGGACACTAGGAAAGCTTAACCAAGTGTATTCTTCCCAGAGGATCAATACAGCTACATTAGACAAAAACATTTTCACAAAAGCACTGATATTTAACTGTTCCTCATAGCCTTTCCCTACTCATCTGTACAAACATCATTCTTTACTGCTAGGCAGGACACTAGTGATACGGGCCATAAACTTTTATTTCTCCCTGAAGGTGACCTGACCTGACCTGACCTCAACCCCTCCATCACCAATCAATGGCTCTCTCCCCTTATCAATGTTATCGCTTCCCTGCACTCAACACATTCAAATCAAATCAGTGTATGAAGTGTATTTGTCACGTGCACTGAATACAACAGGTGTAGACCTTACAGTGAAATGCTTACTTACAGGCTCTAACCAATAGGGCAAAAAAAGGTTTTAGGTGAACAATAGGTAAGTAAAGAAACAAAAACTTCAACAAAAAGACAAGCTATATACAGTAGTGAGGCTATAAAGGTAGCGAGGCTACATACAGACATCGGTTAGTAAGGCTGATTGAGGTAGTATGTACATATAGATATGGTTAAAGTGAATATGCATATATGATGAACAGAGAGTAGCAGTAGTGTAAAAGAGGGGGTGGTGGGTGGGACACAATGCAGATAGCCCAGTTAGCCAATGTGCGGGAGCACTGGTTGGTCGGCCCAATTGAGGTAGTATGTACATGAATGTATAGTTAAAGTGACTATGCATATACAGTGGGGCAAAAAAGTATTTAGTCAGCCACCAATTGTGCAAGTTCTCCCACTTAAAAAGATGAGAGAGGCCTGTAATTTTCATCATAGGTTCACTTCAACTATGACAGACAAAATGAGAAAAAAAATCCAGAAAATCACACTGTAGGATTTTTAATTATTTGCAAATTATGGTGGAAAATAAGTATTTGGTCAATAACAAAAGTTTATCTCAATACTTGCTGATGGAAGGAGGTTTTCACTCAAAATCTCACGATACATGGCCCCATTCACAACGGTTACACTAGCTAGCCATTTCACAACGGTTACACTTGGATGACTCAACAATTCCTACAGCTAAATCAAGACAAGACCTACAGTAGGTACTTATTATTGGAGCCCAAGCACAGAGAGAGAATCTGTCTGCACATTTTAATTCACGGGGAAAAAATGAAATGCCTGATAAATAACCTAGGTGTCATTTTAGATTCTGAACTATATTTCAAATCACACATTAGGAATGTGACAACCTAGGAACATTGCCAAGGTGGGGTCATTTCTATCTCAGGCCGATACAGGGAGACTCAACCATGCTTTTATTACAAGCAGGCTTGAATACTGTAAGGATCTCCTGTTTGGTCTACCCAAGGAAAAACATTGGTCAACTGCAAAACATACAGAATGCTACAGCATGGGTACTGACCAAGACCAGACGTAGAGCACACATTACACCGGTTTTAAAGTCTCTGCACTTGCTGCTTGTGAGTTTAAGAATTCATTTAAAGATGATTCTATTGGTTTTTTAAATCAATCCGCAATATTGCACCCCAATACATATCAGATATGTTTTTGACTTAAGTGCCCAGTAGGTCCATCAGGTCCTCTGGCACTGACCTTTTAAGAAAACATCCTTCCCGTTCAATTACCCAGAATGCTATTTCTGCCCCGCTGGCACATTCCCAGCATGCCTTGCCCTCGGACTAACACAGCGGCCAGACATCGTCTCCCCGAACTCTCCCTCAGAACATGTGTACCTACTTCCAGCCACTTCTGTGCCGATCCCCTGCCCTTTCACGCCCAACAGTAACAAGTAACCGTGGGCATAGTCTTCACACGACACCATCTTTCCATTAGCTCACTGCTAATGTCATGTCAAGCTGCATCACCATGTTGACTTGCTCTCAACCAATCACATGCGTCCCTCTGTCCAAGACTAAGGCTGTATCTGAAAATGTCTGCTATTCCCTATATAATGCACTACTTTAGACCAGGGCCACTATAGGGCCCAAGGTGATTATTTTAACAAGTTTGAGTTATTCCCATGCCACAGCTGTACTGGGTACATGTAGATTATGTAAGTGATCACCTCTCCTCAAATGAAATCAAATGTTTTTGGTGACATACACATTGTTAGCAGACGTTGATGCGACTGTAAGAACTCATTTACAAAGGGGGTGAATACACAGCAATGACTGTAATTTAGTTAGTGAATTTTTATTAATTTGCTTAAATATATATACATGTTTTTTCACTTTGACATTATGGAGTATTTTGTGAAGATCAATGACCAATCAATTTGACATTTTGTTTTAAAGTTAAAAGGCTTTATATAGGCACTGTATGTTGTGCAGGGCCAACTCCAGAAATAAGTGATAAAAGCGACTCAGAGCCCCCAGCCGCTAGGGGTCCCCGACCCCCCCCCCAAAAAATGTTTTGGGGGGTACTCAGTCTAAACTCTAAAATAGTAGAATACACAAGGTGAAAGTTTGATAGTGCATCAGCAGTTTCTCTCGTTTTTCACATTATGTTACGCTACAGCCTTATTCTAAAAATGTATTATAATGTATTAAATCTCATCGATCTACACACAATACCCCATAATGACAAAGAGAAAACAACTTTTTAGACATTTTTGCAAATGTATTAAATATAAAAAAAGAAATACCTTATTTACTTAAGTATTCAGACCCTTTGCTATAAAACACAACATTTAGCTCAGGTGCATTCTGTTTCCATTGATCATCCTTGAGATGTTTCTACAACTTGATTGGACATGATTTGGAAAGGCACACACCTGTCTATAGAAGGTACACATTTGACAGTGCATGTCAGAGCAAAAACCAACTCATGAGGTCGAAGGAATTGTCCGTAGAGCTCCGAGACAGGATTGTATTGAGGCACAGATCTGGGGAAGGGTACCAAAACATTTCTGCAGCATTGAAGGTCCCCAAGAATACAGCAACATTCATCATTCTTAAATGGAAGTTTGGAACCACCAAGACTTTTCCTAGAGCTGGCCACTCCTCAGTAAAAGTCAGATTGGCAGCCTGCTTGACGTTTGCCAAAAGTCTAAAGGACTCCCAGACCATGAGAAACAAGATTCTCTGGTCTGATGAAACCAAGATTGAACTCTTTGGCCTGAATGCCAAGCGTCACGTCTGGAGGAAACCTGGCACCATCTCTACGGTGAAGCATGGTGGTAGCAGCATCATGCTGTGGGGATGTTTTTCAGCAGCAGTGACTGAGAGACTAGTCAGGATGAAGGGAAAGATGAACGGAGCAAAGAACAGAGAGCTCCTTGATGAAAACCTGCTCCAGGGTGCTCAGGACCTCAGATTGGCTTGTAGGTTCACCTTCCAACAGGACAACAACCCTTAGCACACAGCCAAGACAGCACAGGAGTGGCTTAGGGACAAGTGAATGTCCTTGAGTGGCCCAGCCAAAGCCCGGACTTGAACCCGATCGAAAATGTCTGGAGATACATGAAAATAGCTGTGCAGCGACGCTCTCCATCCAAATTGACAGAGCTTGAGATGATCTGCAGAGAAGAATGGGAGAAACTCCCTAAATACAGGTGTGCCAAGCTTTTAGCATCATACCCAAGAAGACCCAAGGCTGTTATCGCTGCCAAAAGTGCTTCAACAACGTACTGAGTATAGGGTCTGAATAATTATGTAAATGTCATATTTTAGAATTTTATTTTAATACATTTGCAAAAATGTCCAAAAACATGTTTTTGCTTTGTCATTATGGGGTATTGTATGTAGATTGATGAGAGGAAAAAACAATTAAATACATTTCAGAATAAGGCTGTAACGTAGCAAATTGTGGAAAATTCAAGGGGTCTGAATACTTTCCCGAATTCACTGGCCTAAGGCCGAGATAATAAGAAGTCCCAATTGCAGAATAAATTCAATGACACCTTTGTTTCATCACAAAACTGGAGAACAAGGTCTGTCCAGTGAAGTCCACAAAACACATTGCATGGTCAAGCAAGTTAATTAAACCGGCCTAAAGAAGTGTACGAACAGATGTTTGATGTGCCGATTCCATGGCACATGGTTTATGAACAGATACACAAAACAACGCCATATTCCAAAAATAGAGTTTTTCAATTTGTATTATTATAAATAATTCTTGCAACTAATAGAATGTTATGTATATGGGGGACACAACAGTCCCAGCTCAGAAGTTTGTGCTGCAAAGAGACAGAATCATTAGATCACTTGTTTTGGTACCGCCCATATGTAGCTTGTTTTTGGTCGCAGGTTCGGGAATGGCTGAAAAATTTACCTGCAGCTAACTCTGCAAATAGCACTGCTTGGTGACTTGGAAAGACATCGAACATGTCACGCCCTGACCTTAGAGAGATATTTTATTTCTCTATTTGGTTAGGTCAGGGTGTGATGTGGGGTGGGCATTCTATGTTTTGTTTTCTATGTTTTGGCCGGGTATGGTTCTCAACCAGGGACAGCTGTCTATCATTGGGAATCATACTTAGGTAGCCCTTTTTCCCTCCTTCAATGTGGGTAGTAAACGTTGTTAGAGGCTTCACAGTCGTTTTGTATTCTTTTGTTGGCGACATTCAAATAAAAAGGAATATGTACGCTCACGACGCTGCACCTTGGTCCACTTCTTACGACGCCCGTGTAATGAAGTGCTATTTCCTATGCAAATGACCAGCTTACTGCTACTGCATTGCTATAATTGAGACAACATATAGCAATGTATTTTCACAGTAAAACATGGTAGGGCCAGACAGGAACGCACACACCTACACACACGCAGCCCCTCCCCTTCTGGATGGGCTCCAAAGACAAAGAACTCTGTCGAGAACCAATGGGATACTGACACCAGGCTGGAGGAGACTGTCTATCATCTACGAACAACCTACTAGGAGCCTGGACTACCAGAATCTACCTACGTCATTTCAATGTATAAAATGAACTGTACGATTGTGACCAGCCTCTTTTTTCTTTCCAATGGTTCGCTTGAGAACTTGACGAAACGGAGCCGTGCACGTAATTGCCAGATATCATTACTTTGAATAAACGGCCTTTACTATACCGTATCCGCCTTGTCCAGCGTCTCGACTTGGTCTCGTTTCTCATATACCTATTCATCAACACCCGTGACAGATCAAAAGTCAATCAAACAATAATACAATTAAGGTCGGAAGTACACCTTATCCAAATACATTTCAACTCAGTTTTTCCTGGTAAATATTTCCTGTCTTAGGTCAGATAGGATCACCACTTTATTTTAAGAATGTGAAATGTCAGAATAATTGTAACGGCTCTCGTTAGTAGAATGAAGAGTGGACCAAGGCTCAGCTTGGAAAGTGTTCATGATTTTAATATTTAAAAAACACTCAAACAAAATAACAAAAGCGAAAACGAAAGTGCACAGTTCTGTCAGGCAAAAAACACTAAACAGAAAACAAGATCCCACAAAACCCAAAATGAAATGACAACTTATATATGATCCCCGATCAGAGACAACGATAGACAGCTGCCTCTGATTGGGAACCACACACGGCCAAAAACAAAGAAATAGAAAACATAGACTTTCCCACCCGAGTAACACACTGACCTAACCAAACACCGAGAATAATAAGGATCTCTAAGGTCAGGGCGTGACAATAGGCTCTCTGCAGGCTCCGGACTGGGGACCGTCGCTGGAGGCTCCGGACCATCGCTGCAGGCTCCGGGCTGAGTACCGTCGCTGCAGGCTCCGGGCTGAGTACCGTAGCTGCAGGCTCCCTTCCTTGGCACCGTAGCTGCAGGCTCCCTTCCTTGGCTCATCACTGCAGGCTTCGTGCAATGAATCATCACTGGAGGCTTCGGGCCATGGATCATAACTGGAGGCTTCGTACGTGAGGCTGGAACAGGTCTCACCGGACTGAGGAGACGTACTAGAAGCCTGGTGCGGGGAGCTGCCACAACGCATCCTGGCTGGATACCCACTTTAGCTCGGCACACTGGAGGCATAGTGCGTAGAGCCGGCGCAGGATATACTGGGCCGTGAAGGAGCACTGGAGGTCTGGAGCGTAGAGCTGCCACAACGCGTCCTTGCTGAATACGGCAAGTGCGGGGAGCTGGAACAGGGCGCACTGGGTTGTGCTGGCGAACTGGGGATACCGTGCGAAGAGCTGGCGCAGGATATCCTGGACCGAGGAGACTACCTGAGACCAGGAGCGCTGAGCCGGCACAATCCGTCCTGGCTGAATGCCCACTCTAGCATGGCAAAAGCGAGGAGCTGGCACAGAGCGCACCGGACTGTGAATGCGCACTGGAGCCACAGTGCGCATCACAGCATAACACAGTGCCTGCCCGGTCAAACGCTCCCTGCGGTAAGCACGAGAAGTTGGCTCAGGTCTAAACCCTGACTCTGCCTATCTCCCCGTGTGCCCCCCCAAATTGGGGAGCTGCCTCTCGGGCTTCCGTTGTTGCTCTAACTCCTCGTATCGTCGCCGTTCCTCTCTCGCTGCCTCCATCTGCTCCCTTGGATGCCGATACTCTCCAGTCCTTGTCCAAGGTCCGTCTCCATTCAGGATTTCCTCCCATGTACACTCCTCCTGGCCATGCTGCTTGGTCTATTTTTGGTGGGATCTTCTGTAAACAGCTCTCGTTTGAAGAATGATGAGTGGACCAAGGCACAGGGTGGAAAGTGTTCATGATTTTAATATTCAAAAAACACTCAAACAAAAGCGAAAATGAAAGCACACAGTTCTGTCAGGCAAAAAACACTAAACAGAAAACAAGGTATCCCCAAAAGGAAAATGTCAACTTATATATGATCCCCAATCAGAGACAACGATAGACAGCTGCCTCTGATTGGGAACCACAAAAACAAAGAAATAGAAAATATTGACTTTCCCACCCGAGTCACGCCCTGACCTAACCAAACATAGAGAATAATAAGGATCTCTAAGGTCAGGGCGTGACAATAATAGTAGAGAGAATTATTTATTTCAGCTTTTATTTCTTTCATCACATTCCCAGTGGGTCAGAAGTTTACATACACTCAATTAATATTTGGTAGCATTGATTTAAATTGTTTATCTTGAGTCAAATATTTTGGGTAGCCTTCCACAAGCTTCCCACAATAAGTTTGGTGAATTTTGGCCCATTCCTCCTGACAGAGCTGGTGTTACTGAGTCAGGTTTGTAGGCCTCCTTGCTCGCACACGCTTTTTCAGTTCTGCCCAAAAAAATTCTATAGGATTGAGGTCAGGGCTTTGTGATGGCCACTCCAATACCTTGACTTTGTTGTCCTTAAGCCATTTTGCCACAACTTTGGAAGTATGCTTGGGGTCATTGTCCATTTGGAAGACCCATTTGCGACCAACCTTTAACTTCCTGACTGAGGTCTTGAGATGTTGCTTCAATATAGCCACATCATTTTCCATCCTCATGATGCCATCTATTTTGTGAAGTGCACCATTCCCTCCTGCAGCAAAGCACCCCCACAACATGATGCTGCCACCCCCGTGCGTCACGGTTGGGATGGTGTTCTTCGGCTTGCAAGCCTCCCCCTTTTTCCTCCAAACATAACGATGGTCATTATGGCCAAACAGTTTTATTTTTGTTTCATCAGCCCAGAGGAGATTTCCCCAAAAAGTATGATCTTTGTCCCCATGTGCAGTTACAAACCATAGTCTGGCTTTTTTTTGGTGGTTTTGGAGCAGTGGCTTCTTCCTTGCTGGGCGGCCTTTCAGGTTATAATGATATAGGACTCGTCTTACTATGGATATAGATACTTTTGTACCTGTTTCCTCCAGCATCGTCACAAGGTCCTTTGCTGTTGTTCTGGGATTGATTTGCACTTTTCGCAACAAAGTACGTCCAGCTCTAGGAAACAGAACAGAATCAAATTATGTCAATTAGCCTATCAGAAGTTTCTAAAGCCATGACATAATTTTCTGGAATTTTCCAAGCTGTTTAAAGGTACAGTCAATTTAGTGTATGTAAACCTCTGACCCACTGGAATTGTGATACAGTGCATTATGCGTGAAAATATTCTGCCTGTAAACAATTGTTGGAAAAATGACTTGTGTCATGCACAGAGTAGATGTCCTAACTGACTTGCAAAAACAATAGTTTGTTTACAAGAAACTTGCAGAGTTTTAATGACTCCAAACTAAGTTTATCTAAACTTCTGACTTCAACTGTATAATAATACAAAACACTTTTTTGTCATTTCAACAGTAAAACACTGTAGAATGCACAGCGAAATACATTAAATGTGTTTACAGCATTAATGTTGTCGATTATTTATATTAATTTTTTTATTTAACCTTTATTTAACTAGGCAAGTGAGTTAAGAACAAATTCTTATTCACAATGAAGGCCTACCAAAAGGCAAAAGGCCCCCTGCGGTGACGGGGGCCTGGGGTTAAAAATAAAAACAATATAAACATAGGACAAAACACACATCACAACAAGAGAGACAACACAGCACTGCATAAAAAGAGGCCTAAGACAACAGCATAGCAAGGCAGCAACACAACATAACGCTCGTCTGAAGAAGAGGGACTGGACCAAAGCGCAACGTGTTCATGAAGTTTATTCAAATCTGAACACTAGAACAAAATAACAAACAGCAAAAGCGACAACGAACAGTTCTGTCAGGTGCAGAAACACAAAACAGAAGACAACTAACCACAAAACACATGTGGGAAAAAGCTGCCTAAGTATGATTCTCAATCAGAGACAACGATAGACAGCTGCCTCTGATTGAGAACCACACCCGGCCAAACACAAAGAAATAGAAAACATAGAAATAAAGAAACAAGAATGCCCACCCTAGTCACACCCTGGCCTAACCAAAATAGAGAATAAAACCCTCTCTATGGCCAGGGTGTGACAACAAAATGGTAGCAGCACAAATCATGGTACAAACATAATTTGGCACAGATAACAGCACAAAGGGCAAGAAGGTAAAGACAAAAGTGTCCATGATTGAGTCTTTGAATGAAGAGATTGAGATATAACTGTCCAGTTTGAGTGTTTGTTGCAGCTCGTTCCAGTTGCTAGCTGCAGCAAACTGAAATTGCACTGCATTATGGGTAAAATGCTGAAAAATACTGTTAACTGTAATTGTAAACTTCCTGTAAAAATGACTATAACTTACTGTATTTCTTTACAGTAGTACCCGAACACTGCTGTAGTTGGCTGCTCCGAACGGTCTGTGGTGTGTGTGTGTGAGAGAGAGAAAGAGAGCTGTGTCTCATAGTTGAAACCAAGACTGTTCTCAGGGCAGGTCTGCCGGTTTTGACTAGCAAAAGTTACTATTCGTCGCAGGTTATGATAATTAACGCAGCAGGTTAGGATAATAAGTTAAAGGTTAGGAAAAGCTAAAATTCTAACAAGGTTCGAGTCGTGTCGGGGACATATCTACAACCCCAGGCCTACCGCTAAGAACAGACTTGATGTCCACTAACGCGATGCTCCGCCCCAAACGGAGGTAAGACTCATGAGAAAAATAGGCTTTCTGTTCTACTCGAGCTATTTTATTTTAGTGGAAAAGTTGCCTAAAAATATTTTTGAGCAGCTGCTTCGTATGTACTAATACCATATACTAAATACTTACAGTATGTGTGTGATAATAAAGATAGTCTGAGTAATTATTACCCACTACCAGTTTATAAAGTGTCAGGTTTCTCTGTTGTTTCCCTGCATCACTCAGTGGGTTCTCCTTTAAAGCAGTGTAGGCATGGAGAGTCTGGCATCGTGAATGACAGTCGACTGACTCGAGCTCCACCTGAACAAGGGTAAGAGAATTGTCAAAAGACCAAGTTGAGGAGAGAGATCCAGTGCCTGCTGAATGAAATGGATGTTTACATCAGAGGCAATGACGATCTAACTGACATTCTTTTGTTGATGACCCACTTCAAAGAGAAGGACAAACCTCTGTTCCTCTTGGCAGATGTAAGGAACAGTGTTTTTGGACTTATACAATTTATATGATTAATGCTGTTTATACTGTACACATGATTTGAATATTTTTAATATGTATGTTTTGTGATTTTAGGTCACTGCACCTTGGGTTGATTTTGAGGCTCAAATTCCTTTGCCAGACACACCAAGGCTGGTCATGCTTGGTAAAAAAAAAAAAAAAAGATTTAAGGTGGAACAGAAATATATAGTATTTCTCTCAATTCTCTTACCCTTGTTCAGGAGAGTTTGAGTCAGGCGACCTATCTAGAGATATCAAGTAAGCATACACTAACACCCTTACTTTTGTGCATTTCAGGAAATACTCTATTGCGTTCCTCAAAATGAATGGTGTCGATCGAGGGGAGAGTGGTCTGTGTTTTGGACAGTGAGTCCAACTTTGCTGCTGCCCTCTCTGTGCTCTTCAGCACGTTCTATGTTGTTAACATAGAATACCAGGAGTTGGCCTCTGCAACCTTGGAGCTGATACAGAGGTAAGCGTTGAACATTCATTGATCCAACACTTACATTTAGAATTTGTTAGTTACATTGCAATGATATCTCTTATTGTTATTTTTTCAATGCCTTAACTGATCTAATACTGTATATTCTATGCTGGGTTGTGCAGGTTCCTGGTTGGAATAAACCCTGAAGGAACCAAATGCACAGCGAAAGCAGGAGTGAGCCGCAAGACTGGAAAGGTCGTTCAGAGGAAGCCATTGCCAATTAACCCACATGTTACACACTTTCTTGAAGGCCTCAACGAGTTTGAGTGGAAAAACTACAACATGTACACTATTGTTCAAAAGTTTGGGGTCACTTAGTAATGTCCTTCTTTTTGAAAGAAAAGCACATTTTTTGTCCATTAAAATAACATCAAATTGATCAGAAATACTGTGTAGACAATGTTAATGTTGTAAATGACTATTGTAGTTGGAAACGGCAGATTTTTAATGGAATATCTACATAGACGTACAGAGGCGCATTATCAGCAACCATCACTCTTGTGTTCCAATGGCACGTTGTGTTAGCTAATCCAAGTTTATCATTTTAAAAGGCTAATTGGTCATTCAAAAACCATTTTGCAATTATGTTGGCACAGCTGAAAACTGTTGTACTGATTAAAGAAGCAATAAAATTGGCCTTCTTTAGACTAGTTGAGTATCTGGAGCATCAATATTTGTGGGTTTGATTACAGGTTCAAAATGGCCAGAAACAAAGAACTTTCTTCTGAAACCCGTCAGTCTATTCTTGGCCTGAAAACTGCCTAGAAGGCCAGCATCCCGGAGTCGCCTCTTCACTGTTGATGTTGAGACTGGTATGTTGCTGGTACTATTTAATGAAGCTGTCAGTTAAGGACTTGTGAGGCGTCTGTTTCTCAAACTAGACACTCTAATGTACTTGTCCTCTTGCTCAGTTGTGCACCGGGGCCTCCCATTCCTTTTTCCATTCTGGTTAGAGCCAGTTTGCGCTGTTCTGTGAAGGGAGTAGTGCACAGCGTTGTACGAGATCTTCAGTTTCTTACAATTTCTCACATGGAATAGCCTTCATTTCTCAGAACAAGAATAGACTGACGAGTTTCAGTAGAAAGCGCTCTATTTCTAGCCATTTTGAGCATGTAATCTAACCCCTAAATGCTGATGCTCCAGACACTCAACAAGTCTAAACTGCCCTCCCAAGCAAAAAGGCAGTAACTGTGCATAGAATGGAACTGAGAAATGACCTTTGACCCTTAAATGGCAGTTACTGCCTTCTTCCTTGGCATGATATGTTATAAATTGCAAGGTAATACCAAAGCAAAGAGCAGTATCTGCCATTTTAATTTGTTAGTTTACTATACTTCACATTTATTCTATTGATATAAAAGCAGTGTGTCTTCCACTAAGATACCAGTTGCATCTTTATAGAGAAGTAGGTTCTGCGTCAGTCACATTACATACTCTGTTTGACAAGTAGCCCATGTCTTGTTTTAAGACAAAATGTGAAAAGCAGCACTGCAATTGTTTGAATTATATGACACGATTGCCTGTCTTGTAATATATAATGATGGAACATGATAAAATATGATGTAGGGTAATACAAATTATAAATAAATGACCATGAGATTGCAAAAACATTTTATTTGTATTTTTTCAAATGACACGTTTGAATGAATAAATGAATAACAGCTTTAAGAATACATTTTAAACATATTTGCATGTTAATATTCATAAGAGGAACCAAATGACATTTTGCTACAATTGATAAAATGCTGAATAGTTACATTTCATTTTTAAGTAAAACTTCTTCAGTGCTCTTCCATGTCACTCCTCGTCCTCAGCAATGCTGTTCACAGCCAAGGCATTCCAGAACTGCCTTCGATTTGCAGGCATCAGAGGACACAGCTTGGTGATGATGTCCATCTTCTTGGACTCTTCTATCCCTCTATCCTGTGTACGTAGTGTCGAGGGTGTCTCTAGAGTGACTTTCTCCATGACGAAGTCAAGCTCTGTGAAGTCCTTTTCTTCATGGGAGACTTTGTAGAAGAGGCTCCTGGGTCCACGCCTCAACTGGATCTCAGCCATCTCTGCCAGCTTTGGTGCTGCTGCCTTCTTCAGCTTGACGATGGAATGGCCAGCTTTCCATGCCAGGATGTTTTCCTTTTTCATTTCGACCACCTCCACCTTGCCTGCATTGGAAGTGGCGACCACATGGAGGAAGTCCCCGAAGTCGTACACCACACCTCCAGGTCGAGCTTTAATTTCCTGTTCCACGCCATGGTGGAAACTGTCTGCACTCATGAAGGTGTGTCCTGGCTCGAAGAACTTGAGTGTGATGTCCTCCATCAAAGTTGAGTCAACATTGACAACACTCACCGGTGATGTTAGGAGGCACCAGTTTTTGTTTGGAGAAGTGCAGCTATCCACCCAATACACTGCATGCTTGACATCTCTTTCCCTCTCCAGTGCTGCTACGTAAAATGAAGTAATCTCCTCTGCCTTCCAACCAGCTGTTCCTTCATGCCATACCACTGAGATTGTTTTCTTCTTCTTTGAGACTTGTTTGCGAATGTCTCGTGATAGGCACCGATTCCTCTCGTGAACAATGCTGTTTTCACACCTGGCATGCGAAGGAGCATGATGACTTTTTGCATATCAACGCTCCTCACAGACCAGTCCTCAGGCCAATCTTTCTGTGCATCAGCTTGATTCTTAGGGCTGCAATCCCGTTAATGGGATGATATGACAACAGCCAGTGAAAGTGCAGGGCGCCAAATTCAAAACAACAGAAATCTCATAATTAACATTCCTCAAACATACATGTATCTTATATCGTTTTAAAGGTAATCTTGTTGGTAATCCCACCACAGTGTCCGATTTCAAATAGGCTTTACAGCGAAAGCTCCACAAACGATTATGTTAGGTGACCACCAACTCACAGAAAAACCCAGCCATTTTTCCAGCCAAAGAGGAGTCACAAAAAGCACAAATAGAGATCAAATGAATCACTAACATTTGATGATCTTCATCAGATGACACTCATAGGACTTCATGTTACACAATACATGTATGTTTTGTTTGATAAAGTTCATATTTTAAAAAATCAGAGTTTACATTAGCGCGTTACTGTTCACTAGTTCCAAAAACATGGGGTGATATTGCCACAATTTTACAGAAATACTCATCATAAATGTAGATGATAATACAATTTATACACACGGAATTATAGATATACCTCTCCTTAATACAACCGCTGTGTTTTTAACATTATGGAAAAAGCAAACCATGCAATAATCTGAGACGGCGCTCAGAAAATAAATACAATTATTCGCCATGTTGGAGTCAACAGAAACCAGAAATCACATTATAAATATTCCCTTACCTTTGATGATCTTCATCAGAGAATGCACTCCCAGGAATCCTACTTCCACAATGTCCATTATTTATGTCCAAGTAGCTACTTTTGTTAGGACTTAGGTGTGCAAATCCAAACGCTCGTGCAGGTCCATCCGAACGGCGGACAAAAACTTCAAAAAGTTATATTACAGGTCGAAGAAACTTGTCAAACTAAGTATAGAATCAATCTTTAGGGTGTTGTTATCATAAATCTTCAATAAAGTTCCAACCGGAGAATTCCCTTGTGTGTAGAAAAGCCATGGAACGCAGGTCGCGAATCATGTGAATTGCGCATGACCAGGACCTGGCTCTCTGCCAGTAACCGGACTCATTCAGCTCCTATTCAGCCCCACAACACAGTAGAAGCCTCATTCAAGTCTCTAAAGATGGTTGCCATCTAGTGGAAGCCCTAGGAGGTGCAACTTCATCCATATCCCACTGTGAATTCAATAGGGACTGGGTTGAAAATCGACCAACCTCAGATTTCTCACTTCCTGTTTGGTTTTCTTCTCAGGTTTTTGCCTGCCACATGAGTTCTGTTATACTCACAGACATCATTCAAACAGTTTTAGAAACATCAGAGTGGTTTCTATCCAATACTAATAATAATATGCATATATTAGCAACTGGGACTGAGGAGCAGGCCGTTTACTCTGGGCACCTCTGGGCACCTTTCATCCAAGCTACTCAATACTGCCCCTGCAGCCATAAGAAGTTAATGGCTTCTGCTCTGCCGTGCAGACTTCTTAAATTCCTCATATTTCCTACATTGCATGCAGTCGGCGTTGGTGATGGTGAATTCAGGTGCTGCATGGCTGTTGTCTTGGCAGGCTTAGGTTTCCATGGCCTCATTCTCCCTGTGCTCCATCTTCAGATGATGACCCTGCACCAAACAGAGCTCACACTCCTACTCTCCGAGCTTCACAAAGCTGATGTTCCTTCCCTTTACCACCTTGCGATAGCGCAGCTGGCATATTTTTTCTTCTCCTTGTCATTATGCATGAACTGAATATTGACGTCACTGGGGAGGTAGAGGCAATGTGGGGCATGCTATCATCTGTAGTGGCTGATTTGGGGATGGAAGGACTCAATATGTTGCAGGATTGGACTCATGTTCAATTTGCTGAAGCTTTTTTACCCCTCTGATCCTTTGGTGGCATCAGTTTGCTGGTGATCGACTTGCACATCATTGTGACAATCAACCTGTCATTTTTGGGATGGTAGCCCAATGTTGTCAGAAAAAACACTTGTTGTGCACACTTGTTGTGCAGAACTTCTCTGGTTTGGAAGATGGTACAGAAATGACCTGCTGCGTCGACTGTCCGCGCCAACAGTGATATTTTTCTTAGATTGCTGTGCCACCATGTGGAAGATCCATGTCTTCTTCTCCTTATACTTCATCTCCCAATACTTTCCCCATACTTTGCCTACCCTCTGAAATATTCTTTGCCTCTTGTATTTGGGACCACATGGCTTACCCATTGGTTGATAGGTTGTCTGGAGTTGTGTCCACGGGCTCAGCTACAACTTGTGCTGGAACATCCAACTCTGAAGGTGAATGATTATCTTCATCATCATCATCATCATCATCATTGGCAATTGATTTCTCATCTGATAGACTGATGTCTAAGGAGTCAGAGACCACCCACTGGTTCTCCATCTCTTCAAATAGTGTTGACACTGTGACTTCAGTTAAAGGGGGTAGATCAGGAATCTTTGTTGGAATGTGACCCTCAAACTCAACTGAAATAAATAGAGAAAATAATCAGGGACATGCATCCTAATGATTCTATTCTGTCATGGATGATAATAATTAACACTGCCATATTGTGGTGTGCAAACATATGATCATAATCCTTTTCAGGTATTCTATAATATAGGATATAATCAATGTTGATTTTATGTTGTGCAAACATTATCATAATTTTCACTGTCATAACTCAGTTCTTCTATTAATTTCATTCCTGCTCCCAAAAAGGCTCTTAAATGTTCATCTTTATTTACAAATACAACAAAATTGCATGAATGGACATTGACATGAATAAAAACCTAGAATTGACGTGGATGTACTATCCTAATAAACCCTCACATGGCAACTTTGATCCTCATAGATACTAATCATCTAGACCACAGGGATTGGTGGAAGTCATGCAAAACTGTTTTTTCCACATTCATTTAATGATGGCACTGAAGCAGACACATTGAGCACACATTTGGCATGTCAAAGCCCATTGTGCTAATTACATATGACACCAACAATGGTGATGGACACAATTTAGGATTTTAACTTTCCTGACCGGAACAGTCACGCAATACTGGAATATAAAAGAAAACCAGAAACCCTGAACATGTGAGTAGATATATTATTAATGAGCTAGCAATGCTGTGTGTGCGCTCATCTGGAAAATGAGTGGGCGTGGCTTTTGACAATTCAGTATGGGGTGCACGTCCAACTGACCGTCAGCTGGCTAGAGCTCGTGTGTGTGGTGTAAGTGTAACGTTACAGAATCAAATAACCCATGGAATGTCAGAATACAACTATAGGGATTATATTCATTCTAGGTATAATAGATTAAAGCTAGTATAAACTGCTGATCATCTTTTACAGGAGCATGTAGCACACATCTATTGCTTCATGCTAATGCTAGCTAGGTAGGTTTTTACATTTTGGTAGGGGCACATCAGTTTTAACTAGGTTGCTGTCACTGGCTAGAAATCATGTGTATGGTGTACTCATTCAATGAAACCATCAGATGAAATTTCAGAATATAATTCATTATGTCTAATAGATTGGAGTTAGCATCAATTGCAGATCTCCTCTCATGAGAGCAGGTAGCATTGTTAGTCTACGCTCGCTAGCTAGTTTGCATGCTAGCAAATTAATTGATCTCAGATCTACTTAGCTAGCTAGTTCTTACCAGTATCTGTATGTCGACATTTCAGAGCAAGTTCAACCATAATTTTCCCCCGGGAATGCTGTACCATGGTGTTGTATCCCTAGATTAGCAATGTATGTGTGTGTAGCTGTCAGTCAGTGTCATACAGGTTCGATTGCATCACTATCAGAATAAAATTATATGAAACCAAGTTAAAACGCAGTAACTGCAGCCAAGGGCAGGTTGAAACCAAGTTAAAAGGCAGTACGTTCAGTTATTTTACAGTAACTTTTTGCAGTTATTGCTAATACGACCCCCATTTTCTCCAAAACACAATACAATAGAGGCAGAATACTTGTCCACATGATTAAGCATGCATTTAATGTAACAAAAATGACTTGAACTAATTTTCGACCAAATGAGCAGCTACTGCCTTTTTGCTTGGGAGGCAGTAAAGAAGGCCAGTTGTATTACTTCTTTAATCAGGACAACAGTTTTCAGCTGTGCTAACATAATTGCAAAAAGGTTTTCTAATGATCAATTAGCCTTTTAAAATTATAAACTTGGATTAGCTAACACAACGTGCCATTGGAACACAGGTGTTTGCCTAGTTGACGTCTCAGAGCTAAGGACGATGAGAGTTTCAAAGACTGGGGTGATAATCTGCACGCCACTGAGATTTATTAGAGACTTGTTTGCATCTCTCATTCTCTCAGAAATCCTGCCATGCGGATTAGGTCAGCAAATGATATGCTTGTGCTATCCCGGAGCCGGTGTTGGCTTGCGGTAGCGTGCTACTCTGGCTCCCGTCTAGCCCTGCTCGCTCCTCTCTATCCATCCTTCTCTCTCAGCCCTTTTCCATTTTGATCTCTCTCATTTCTCTCAAGCAGTTCTTGTTGTAGTTTTTTGTAAAAATGTACCGCTGTTCAACTGTTGTTTTCCTATTTTTCATTGATCTGTTTGTTATTATTTTCTTGAGATGTTGCTTCAATATATCCACATACCTTTCCTCCTCATGTAGTCATCTATTTTTTGAAGTGCACCAGTCCCTCCTGCAGCAAAACACCCCCACAATATGATGCTGCCAACCCCGTGCTTCACGGTTGGGATGGTGTTCTTCGGCTTGCAAGCCTCCCCCTTTTCCTCCAAACATAATGATGGTCATTATGTACAAACAGTTAGATTTTTGTTTCATCAGACCAGAGGACATTTCTCCAAAAAGTACGATCTTTGTCCCCATGTGCAGTTGCAAACCGTATTCTGTTTTTTTAGTGGCGGTTTTGGAGCATTGGTTTCTTCCTTGCTGAGTGACCTTTCAGATCATGTCAATAGGACTTATTTTACTGTGGATATAGATACTTTTGTACCTGTTTCCTCCAGCATCTTCACAAGGTCCTTTGCTGTTGTTCTGGGATTGAGTTGCACTCTTCGCACCAAAGTACATTCATTTCTAAGAAACAGAACGCATCTCCTTCCTGAGCGGTATGACCGCTGCGTGGTCCCATGTTGTTTATACTTATACTAGGCCTTGAAATACATCCATAGGTACATCTCAAATGATGTCAATCAGAATTTATCAGAATTTTCTAAAGCCATGACAATTTTTTTGAATTTTCCAAGCTGTTTTAAGGCACAGTCAATTTAGTGTGTGTAAACTTCTGACCCACTGGAATTGTGATACAGTTAAATAATCTGTCTGTTAACAATTGTTCGAAAAATGACTTGTGTCATGCACAAAGTAGATGTCCTAATCGACTTGCCAAAACTATAGTTTATTAACAAGAAATTTGTGGAGGTGTTGAAAAACGAGTTTTAATGACTCCAACCTAAGTGTATGTAAACTTCCGACTTCAACTGTATATATATTTATTTTCTTACAATATTACATTTCAGGGAGCTGTCTTCTAAAGACAACCTGCAATGCTGCTTAGTACTGTAAAATAATTGTAAATTACTGTAGGTATTTCCCTGTAAATTTACAACATTATACTGGCACAACAGTTGCCAGTTTAATACTGTAATTTTGCTTTACAGCAGTGATGCTGTAATATAGTTTACAGTATGATTTTCCTTACTGTAAAACATATTACATTATCTCTGCTATACATTTACAGAATGGATGCTGTAATTGTTACATATGTTACATATTACAGCATTCTTGCTGTAAATTTACAGCAGGGATGCTGTAAAATATTTTACAGTAAGGCAAATAGTAATGTAAACCATATTACAGCATCACTGCTGTAAAGCAGAATTGCATGTTTTTAGTTTTGGTGTTCCTAGGATGGCTGGCTAAAATGTTTGCTAGCCTAACATTCTTTCATGGGCAACGATGGGCCTACTACATCTAGCTACATGTTGGGGTGGCAGGGTAGCCTAGTTGTTAGAGCGTTGGACTAGTAACTGGAAGGTTGCAACTTAAAGCCCCTGAGCTGGCAAGGTACAAATCTGTCGTTCTGCCCCTGAGCAGGCAGTTAGCCCACTGTTCCTAGGCCGTCATTGAAAATAAGAATTTGTTCTCTAACTGACTTGCCTAGTTCAATAAAGGTTAAAAAAATTAAATAAATGTTGAACTTCCATCCTCTCAGACCATGGGGCACAATGTATACATTTATGGTCGGATCAGAATCGCTGTTATAATCATTGGCCAGTACGGAGAATTAAGTAAAACCACTAGCCCAAATCCATATCTCCATCCATGGCTAATTTAGGAATGGGATGATTTTAGCTACAGTAGCTAGCTCGCCACTTGAGGACAACAACACAATGAGATGCAACAATAAAAATAAAAAATCTCTCAATTTATTTTATTTGATTTATTTTACCTTTATTTAACCAGGTAGGCAAGTTGAGAACAAGTTCTCATTTACAATTGCGACCTGGCCAAGATAAAGCAAAGCAGTTCGACAGATACAACGACACAGAGTTACACATGGAGTAAAACAAACATACAGTCAATAATACAGTATAAACAAGTCTATATACAATGTGAGCAAATGAGGTGAGAAGGGAGGTAAAGGCAAAAAAGGCCATGGTGGCAAAGTAAATACAATATAGCAAGTAAAACACTGGAATGGTAGTTTTGCAATGGAAGAATGTGCAAAGTAGAAATAAAAATAATGGGGTGCAAAGGAGCAAAATAAATAAATTAATTAAATACAGTTGGGAAAGAGGTAGTTGTTTGGGCTAATTATAGGTGGGCTATGTACAGGTGCAGTAATATGTGAGCTGCTCTGACAGTTGGTGCTTAAAGCTAGTGAGGGAGATAAGTGTTTCCAGTTTCAGAGATTTTTGTAGTTCGTTCCGGTCATTGGCAGCAGAGAACTGGAAGGAGAGGTGGCCAAAGAAAGAATTGGTTTTGGGGGTGACTAGAGAGATATACCTGCTGGAGCGTGTGCTACAGGTGGGAGATGCTATGGTGACCAGCGAGCTGAGATTAGGGGGGACTTTACCTAGCAGGGTCTTGTAGATGACATGGAGTCAGTGGGTTTGGCGACGAGTATGAAGCGAGGGCCAGCCAACGAGAGCGTACAGGTCACAATGGTGGGTAGTATATGGGGCAATAACGTGTGGTGTGAAACCAAATCCATACAGACTTCCCTTGACATGTTTTTTTTGATCCACCAGGACCGTTCAGAGTTGAGCTCGCTCAGCTTAGCTCAATACTGATGGACTATTATTTGGCCACCCTTGCATTCCGCCCTCGACTTCAATGCTACAATGTCATACTGTTTTTGACCAGACAGGATCAGATAGTTGGGCTACACATATTGGGCTACACATATTGATACAGAGGAATGCTTTTTCGTTCACTCAACCTTGAAGTAAAATTGATGAAACACAGCGAGAAAATATTGATTATTTAAGTATGTTTTTTTTCTTTTGTTCTTTCTTGGTAATTGCTTTTGGTAAGCCTCGCTTCACTTGGCACCCATGAATATACACCACTGTAAGTCACTCTCACTCAGACATCAGTAACATGGCATAAGTCATGTCAACGTGTGTAGAATTGCAGAAAACTTGCTTTAAAAACTGCAAAAATGTCTCTGCCACAATTCAAAATGAGTAGAATTGTATCACATTTTTCATCAAATTGATACATTTTCTTTCCGCCACATGGCAAAATGTATAGAATTTCAGGAAGCAAACTTTAAAGATGTACATTTTCTCTACCCAGTCAAGAGGGTGGCCACTAAAAAGGTTTTCCCGCTTGGTGGGGGGGCCTCCCCCAACCACATCTCACTTAGGGTCCCCAAAAGGCTAGATCTTGTGCATATTGTGTATAGAGTTGTGGTCTCAAGAAAGAGGGAACTCTTTAACATTTATCCAATAAATTCATATATTCCTTCATACTGGCAGCTCTCGGTCATCCACAGCTTCTGTTGCTCGGTTTGTCTCCGCAAAGGACGAGAAAGAAAACAAGGTTTCCGAAATGCATGTCCCAATTGTGCGAAGGCCATAAGGAGAAAAAGCAGAGGCTGGGAAATGAACTCAATGTATTTATTTTCTTAGGATCCCTATTAGCCGACGCCAATGGTGACAGCTCGTCATACTGTGGTCCGACATATAATGAAAAAGACATTAGAGACAAAAGACTTTAAAATGTACATACATTTAAAAAAACACTAACATGTAGTGGGTGGTGTGCATCTGTCAGTTACATATACTGTACATGTCAGTACATACACACAACAAATGGGTCACATGGAGGAGAGGTGTTATGCCTTGAGGTGTTGATTTATTTGTTTTTTTAAAACCAGGTTTGTTGTTCACTTAGTCTATGTAATCATGGCTCTGTGTAATACTGTTAGTTTCTTTGAATTTGTTCTGGAACCTGGGGACTGTGAAAACATCCCGGGTGGCATATCTGATGGGGTAAGTGTGTGTGTCAGTTGACAATGCAAACAATTTGGAATTTCCAACACATTAATGTTTCTTAGAAATACAAGAAGTGACGCAGTCTGTCTTTCCTCAACTCTTAGCCAAGAGAGACTGGCATGCAGAGTATTAATATTATCCCTCTGATTACAATGAAGAGCAAGACTTGCCGCTCTGTTCTGGACCAGTTACTGCTTAAACTAGGTCTTTCTTTGCAACACTTGACCATATGACTGGACAATATCATGATAAGATAAAACTGCCTAAGACTTCCTTTATGGAATGTGGTGTCAAAAAAGCAGAGCATCTCTTTATTACGGGCAGACCTCTCCCCATCTTTACAACCATTGAATCTATATGTTGTGACCATGACAGTTTACAATCTAAGATAACGTCAAGTAATTTAGTCTCCTCGACTTGTTCAACAGCCACACCATTCATTACCAGATTCAGCTGAGGTCTGGGACTTGGGAATGATTTGTACCAAATACAACGCTCTTAGTTGTAGAGATGTACAAAACCAGTGTATTACTGACCACCCATTGTAAAACAGACTGCAACACTTTTTTTAAGGGTTCAATAACTTCTTTAGCTGTGGTTTCTGATGTGTATATGGTTAAATCATCAGCATACATGGACACATGTTTTGTTTAATGCCAGTGGCAGGTCATTGGTAAAAAAAATAGACATGAGTAGAGAGCCTTGAGAGAGACACTTTAAATGTTTGACATTAGAGAAGCTTCTATTAAAGAAAACCTTCTGAGTTATATAAAATAGATAGCTCTGAGTCCACGATATGGCAGAGGTTGAGAAACCATAACACATACATTTTCTCAACTGGTTATGGTCAATAATATCAAAGGCTGCACTGAAATCTATCAGTACAGCTCCCACAATCTTATTATTATCAATTTATGTTAACCAATCATCAGTCATTTGTGTCAGTGCAGAACATGTTGAGTGTCCTTCTCAAAAAGGACGCTGAAAGTCTGTTGTTAATTTGTTTAGAGAGAAATATCATTGTATTTGATCAGACACTCATTTTTCCAACAGTTTGCTAAGAGCTGGCGGCAAGCTGATAGGTCCACTCTTGAGTAGTGGAATGACTTTGGCTTCCCTCCAGGCCTGAGGACAAAGACATTGCTCTCGGCTCAGATTAAATATATGACAGATAGGAGTTGCTATAGAGTCGGCTACTGTCCTCAGTGGCTTTCCATCTAAGTTGACACTTCCAGGTTTGTAATTATTTGTTTGTCATTATCGATGACAATACTAACTTTACAAAATTCAAACTTGCAAAGCATTTCTTTTATTATTCGTTTTTTTTTATACATGGATACTGTCACGTTCTGACCTTTATTTCCTTTGTTTTGTATTTATTTAGTATGGTCAGGGCGTGAGTTGGGTGGGCAGTCTATGTTTGTTTTTCTAGGTTTTGGGTATTTCTATGTTTCGGCCTAGTATGGTTCTCAATCAGAGGCAGGTGTCATTAGTTGTCTCTGATTGAGAATCATACTTAGGTAGCCTGGGTTGCACTGTTTATTGGTGGGTGATTGTCTATGTTGATGGCTTGTTTCAGCGCAGCTCGCATTAGCTTCACGGTTGTTATTTTGTTTACGTATAGTGTTTCAGTGTTCAGTGTTTTCTTTATTAAAATTCATGATGAACACATCACGCCGCATTTTGGTCCTCCAATCCTTCTCGCCTCTCCTCTTCAGATGAAGAGGAGGACGACCGTGACAGATACGATGGCTCATTGTTCGTTGTTGGAATTTCCTGCCTAAGTTTCCCTACTCTCCAAATTAAGTAGTCATTAAAATGATTGGCAACATCAAATGGTTTTGTGATGAATAAGCCATCTGATTCGATGAAAGATGCAGTTGAATTTGTCTTTCTGACAATAATTTAATTTATACAGTGGGGCAAAAAAGTATTTAGTCAGCCACCAATTGTGCAAGTTCTCCCACTTAAAGATGAGCGAGGCCTGTAATTTTCATCATAGGTGCACTTCAACTATGACAGACAAAATGAGGGGAAAAAAATCCAGAATCACATTGTAGGATTTTTAATGAATTTATTTGCAAATTATGGTGGAAAATAAGTATTTGGTCACCTACAAGCAAGATTTCTGGCTCTCACAAACCTGTAACTTCTTCTTTGAGGCTCCTCTGTCCTCCACTCATTACCTGTATTAATGGCAACTGTTTGAACTTGTTATCAGTATAAATGACACCTGTCCACAACCTCTAACAGTCACACTCCAAACTCCACTATGACCAAGACCAAAGAGCTGTCAACGGACACCAGAAACAAAATTATAGACCTGCACCAGGCTGGGAAGACTGAATCTGCAATAGGTAAGCAGCTTGGTTTGACGAAATCAACTGTGGGAGCAATTATTAGGAAATGGAAGACATACAAGACCACTGATAATCTCCCTCGATCTGGGGCTCCACGCAAGATCTCACCCCGTGGGGTCAAAATGATCACAAGAACGGTGAGCAAAAATCCCAGAACCACACGAGGGGACCTAGTGAATGACCTGCAGAGAGCTGGGACCAAAGTAACAAAGCCTACCATCAGTAACACACTACACCGCCAGGGACTCAAATCCTGCAGTGCCAGACGTGTCCCCCTGCTCAAGCCAGTACATGTCCAGGCCCGTCTGAAGTTTGCTAGAGAGCATTTGGATGATCCAGAAGAAGATTGGGAGAATGTCATATGGTCAGATGAAACCAAAATAGAACTTTTTGGTAAAAACTCAAATTGTCGTGTTTGGAGGACAAAGAATGCTGAGTTGCATCCAAAGAACACCATACCTACTGTGAAGCATGGGGGTGGAAACATCATGCTTTGGGGCTGTTTTTCTGCAAAGGGACCAGGACGACTGATCCGTGTAAAGGAAAGAATGAATGGGGCCATGTATCGTGAGATTTTGAGTGACAACCTCCTACCATCAGCAAGGGCATTGAAGATGAAACGTGGCTGGGTCTTTCAGCATGACAATGATCCCAAACACACCGCCCGGGCAACGAAGAAGTGGCTTCGTAAGAAGCATTTCAAGGTCCTGGAGTGGCCTAGCCAGTCTCCAGATCTCAACCCCATAGAAAGTCTTTGGAGGGAGTTGAAAGTCCGTGTTGCCCAGCAACAGCCCCAAAACATCACTGCTCTAGAGGAGATCTGCATGGAGGAAAGGGCCAAAAATACCAGCAACAGTGTGTGAAAACCTTGTGAAGACTTACAGAAAATGTTTGTGCCAGGCATACCGGTTTGTGTCAAAAACTGTAATGCTGTTGGGTTTTTCACGCTGAACAATTTGTGAATCAAGAATGGTCCACCACCCAAAGAACATCGAGCCAACTTTACACAACTGTGGGAAGCATTGGAGCCAACATGGGACAGAATCCCTGTGGAACGCTTTCAACACCTTGGAGAGTCCATATCCCACCAAATTGAGGCTGTTCTGAGAGGAAAAGAGGGTGTTCCTAATGTAATCTCAACTGGGACTCCCCTCCGTCTTTTCTCTTTATCCTCTTATTTCTTCTCCCCAACCTCCCTCTGAAAGAAAAGGAGGGAATCAATTATTTATAGGGTCCAAATGAAAAAATGAAAAATGCTTGAGGAATGTGCAAGGGAAATACCTCTGTTTTTAACCTCACCTCCACAGAGTTGCAAGGAGTGAGTCACAAGCTGAATGAAATTGGCCAAAGGGAGGGACAGAGGGAGAGAGCAAGAGAAATAGATAGAGGAAGACATAAGAGAAAGAGGAGAGAGATGGACAGAGAGAGGGGAGAGGTAGAGAGAGAGAGGGGGAAAAGGGAGGATGGAGGGAAATACAGTCAATAACTTATATCATACATTCATGAAACTCCTACATTATATGAATCAAGCCGTTTCTTGCCCCCACAGAATCCCCTCTCTCTGCCGCCAGTCATTGCCACTAGACTCGTCGTCACGTCCTGACCTTAGTTCCTTTTTATGTCTCTATTTTAGTTTGGTCAGGGCGTGAGTTGGGGTGGGCATTCTATGTTTTTGTTCTATGTTTTGTATTTCTGATTTTGGCCTGATATGGTTCCCAATCAGAGGCAGCTGTCAATCGTTGTCTCTGATTGAGAACCATACTTAGGCAGCCTGTTTTCCCACTATGGGTTGTGGGTAGTTGTTTTCTGTTTTGTGTTGCTGCACCTTACAGGACTGTTTCGTTTTCGTTTCACTCTCTTTGTTATTTTGTTAAGTGTTTCTGTTCCAATAAATAACATGAACATTTACCACGCTCTGCATTGTTCCGATCCTTCATACTCCTCGTCAGAAGACGTCATACTCTCCTTGGTCAAATAGCCCTTACACAACCTGGAGGTGTGTTTTGGTCATTGTCCTGTTGAAATGCAAATTATTGTCCCACTAAGTGCAAACCAGATGGGATGGCATATCGTTGGAACCAAAAATCTCACATTTTTGGTCATCTTTGGTCATCAGGCCAAAGGACATATTTCCACCTGTGTAATATCCATTGCTCGTGTTTTTTTGGCCCAAGCAAGCCTCTTATTATTATTGGTGTCCTTTAGTATTGTTTTTCTTTTCAAGCAATTCGACCATGAAGGCCTGATTCATGCAGTCTCCTCTAAACAGTTGACGTTGACGTGTCTGTTACTTGAACTTTGTGAAGCATTTATTTGGACTTCAATCTGAGGTGCAGTTACCTTTAATGGACTTATCTGCATTAAAGATAACTCAGAGCTTTCCCTCCCTGTGGTGGTCTCATCACCAGTTACATCATAGCTCTTGATGGAATGCACTTGAAGAAACTTTCATAGTTTTTGATGTCTTTTTCATGTCTTAAAGTAATGATGGGCTGTCATTTCTCTTTGCTTATTTGAGCTGTTCTTGCCATAATATGGACTTGGTCTTTTACCAAATAGGGCTGTATTCTGTATACCACCCCTACCTTGTCACAACACAACTGATTGATTTGAACACTTTTTTGGTTTCTACATGGTTCCATATGTGTTATTTCATAGTTTGGATGTCTTCACTATTATTCTACAATGCAGAAACTAGTGAAAATAAGAGAAAAACCCAGGAATGAGTAGATGTGTCCAAAACCTTTGATTGGTACTGTATATAAAGACTGAACAAAAATATAAACACAACATGCAAAAATTTCAATGACTTTACTGAGTTACAGTTCATATAATGAAATCAGTCAATTTAAATAAATTCTTTAGGCCTTAATCTGTGGATTTCACATGACTGGGCCTGGGAGGGCATAGGATCAGCCACTTGGGAGCCAGGCCCAGCCGATCAGAACTAGTTTTTCCCCACAAAAGTGCTTTATTACAGACAGAAATACTCTTCAAATTCTCTAAAACAACATTATTGTAGAGAAATTAACATTATTCTCCAATGTAGAAAATAGTAAAAATAAAGGAAAAACCCTGGAATGAGTAGGTGTGTCCAAACTTTTGACTGCTACTGTATGTATTGGTCTGTTAATACAGGACTATTAAAGGCCCAGTGCACTATTAATGGAAAAATAGATTTTTATTATGATTTTTCAGTGGCAGCTACAGCACCCTCAAAACCCCTACTTCCCGCCGCTATGATCGCTCGTGTGTGTGTAAAGAAGCTTGAGTGAATGTGTGTTATGCTCAGCGTTAGGGAAAGAACATCTGTGTGTTTTCGAGAGATTATTTATTTTATTGCAGACCATTCAATCTATTGTTAAAATATTCCCACATTTTTTGTAAACCAAATGTTTAAACGCTTCATTTTCTATTTTGTTTACAATGTTGTCTTATAACATTTGAATAGCCTAAAAAAGGGTTCTGGCCAAAAGTAGTGCAATACATAGGAAAAGGGTTGCCATTTGGGACACATCCTAGCTCGCTCAGTGGCCCTTGGAGAGGTAGCTCCCACAACAACATGGCTTGGTAAAAAGTGGCGGGGGAGCGAGAGAGAGCGAGAGAGAGAAATGCATCCAGGAAGTGTCATGTCAAATATTTGAGAAGGTTATCAATTTTATGCAGTAGGGTGTTCACCCACAATGCCCAGAGTGGATGAAAATGCGCTTTGGTGATGAAATTTCACTTCCTTAAGTTATAAAATTGATTTTACCCGAGACAAATATGATTCTTCATGTTCTAAATCATTCAGTGGAGTCTTTCTCTAACATACAGTATCATTAACATTCTATCCCCAAAATGTGATTTCGTAACCTAATACATCAGTTGACAGAGCGGTGCAGCTTTATTGTCGTCTTCCAGGTTGTTTCCACGGATCGAAAATAGCAAAATTAGCATGACACGAGCTGAATTCAATGTAAAATGCTTTGAAAATAAAAAGCTTGCATTAATATGAACAGAGTTGTAATGTCTCAAAATTGTTTGAGGTCCTTCCGGATTTGAGAAGAAAGATGACAAGATCAATGGCATCCCTGCATTGAATAGCACATTCATAAATGGTAAAACACGCAGTCAAAAAGATAAAACATAAAGGAACAAGATTTTGAAGCGTCTTTCCTTTATCTAGGATATACAATATGAGACAGCTCAGGAAATATATTTTAGGGACACATATTTAACTTTTTTTTTTTGTTGGCAAAAAATGACCTCCTTATAAGACCGACTTTCGAGATGTCTCATGGTCTGACAAACACCGCTGTAGCTTATTCCCCTTCCACTGCAGATGCGGAAGGCTGACATAAGTGGGTGTAGTGGATAGAGATGCAGTCCATGCAACAGCAAAAAAATGGATATCCCTAGAATAAACCGGTGGATGGGGATTGATGGGATTTTTTTATTACGTTACTTAGATTGATGCAAGGGTGTGTCAATAGACTCTTTAGGATTAAACACTGATTATTTCTAACCTCCCACTTAGGGTGACCACAGGCCCGCATTTTGACCCTTTGTCCCCCCTCCCGCAACCAACCAATCATGTCCCAAATTGCATCAACAAATTCAAACACCACAAACTTAGAAAAAAAAGGTTGATTTCTCCCGTATTTCAGTCAGACATTCCAAGCTGTCTGGGCAAAGCATCTTCTGGTGGGGGAAGGATGAGGCGAGCGAAGAACGTGGATGTGTAAGAGAGAGGCAGAGAGAGAAGTTATTGAAATCACACTGGCCCTTAAGCTGTCCAATCCCATTACATTAGGATGGAAATCAGCAGTACACTGCAGAGAACAAACAGCAGCACATTGCACGCAACTAGCTAACCCAACTCAGCATGGTATGTATGTGTGTGTGTGATGGGGGAGGGTTTTATGTGAGTGAGTGAGTGAGTGAGTGAGTGAGTGAGTGAGTGAGTGAGTGAGTGAGTGAGTGAGTGAGTGAGTGAGTGAGTGAGTGAGTGAGTGAGAGTCTTATTAAGCAGCTAACCTTGTTTGGACATACTAAACCTAACCCTGACACACACACACACACACACACACACACACAACCTCAACCCTCCCCCATCACACACACACACAAACACACTGTGCACACACACACAGTGTGTATGAATGAATGATCACAAAACATTGCATGTGCAGAGTCACTGGGGGACATTGTGCATAACACACACACACACACAGCCCCACCCCACCCCCGCAGTGTGTCTGAACCGCCTCCTGTGCAACAGAGGCAGTCATCTCCTCAGTGACAGTATGCCTGCGGATTTGTGTGCCGTTATGAATGAATACGAGTACAGAATGAATGTACGTGTGTGTGTGTGTGTGTGAATGTGTGTGTGTGTAAAAACGTGAATGAATGTCTCCAAGCGAATATGAAGGGAAGAAGCCTATTGAATTAACGCAGTGTGCATGATGGACAGGCATAAATAAACATGGAGAAGGAATATGAAGCAGATCATTTAGAGGTAGAGACTAAGTCTATTGTATAGATATGTGTGTGTGAGGGGAAAATAATGAATGAACATGTGAATTAATCATCACAAGTGAAAGAGGTGGGATGAATGATTACTGGTAGGATTTTATTTCAAAGTACATGGTCAAATGGTAATTGCTGTATTAACCTAATATTTACTTTGCTTTTGGGGATTCATCAAAACAAGCACGAGCAGTCACCATTCGGTACAAGATCGTTACCAACTGTGTTCAATTCCGTGTAATTACACTGTAACAAGTTTCGTAGTTAATTATAATAACTCATAGTTACACAGCAATAACAACAAGTAACTGGTGGTAATTGCAGTCTGCAAATACAGAGGTGTAAGAATGAATGCTTGTTTAAAATGGGCAAGTTTCCACTAAATCCACTCATTTATTGTTTCGTTTTTCTCAGCTGCATCTGATTCAGTAACACCTGTCACAAGGTTGTAATCTCTTATGAACAGATGAGCTGGGTGTCCGAGATTACAAAGGTTTGAGGCTCAGTAGGCTCTAATTATGTACCTGTGAATGCATATTCTTGAAAATATAGTTTAGGCCTATAGCTAGGCTAGCTAGCTAGATACTTTGTTGTTGTGTTATCCAACTAGCAATAATAGTGCTTGCTAACACTAATCAGTTAGCTAACGTTAGTGTTTAGCGACATTGAAAAGGAACTAACGTTACTCATAGTGTGTATTGACACACGTAGCTAGCTAGGTTCAGGCAAGATAAGACCATCAAACCCAGTTAGCTTGCTAAAGTTAGTTAGCTAGTGAGTAGCGACCACATCATAGCTATTTGACGGCTTTAGGTAGCAACCAAGCTAGTCAAGTTTGAAAAATAGTAGGCTAGCTAATCCCGCTAAAACTCAACATATTGCATGGAAAGTCTTATAAGGGCACAGAACGAGACCCAGATGCAGACACGGGGGGAAGATTGTTTGAGTCTCTGATATTTATGGTCGTGGACAGGCAAAAAGATCATAACAAGGTCAGAGTCCAGGATGTACAGAGTGGCAGGCAGGCTCGAGGTCAGGGTAGGCAGTATGGTCAAGCCGGCGGGTTCAGAGTCAGGGCGGGCAAGGGTCAAAACCGGGAGGACTAGAAAAAAAGAGAAGAAAAAGCAGGCGCAAGGGGAAACCACGCTGGTTGTCTTGACAAGACAAGACGAACTGGCACAGAGAGACAGGAAACACAGGGATGAATACACTGAGGAAAATAAGCGACACCTGGAGGGGGTGGAGACAATCACAAGGACAGGTGAAACAGATCAGGGTGGGACAAGTCTATTCTGTATGGTAAGTAACTAGCTGACCACCTGAGGTCTGTGGCACCTTAATTGGGCAGAACGGGCTTGTGGTAATGGCTGGAGCGGAATCAGTGGAATGGTGTCAAATACCATTCCATTTGCCCCGTTCCAGCCATTATTATGATCCTGTCACGTCAGCTCCCGTTCCCCCTCTCTGGCGCTCAAGGTCGCCGGGCTGCTCATCATTACGCACACCTGTCACCATTGTTACACACATCGTTTCCTGTATTGACTGATATTGTGTTGCAGTCCCTTTTCCACACAAGACAATACTTTTCTCCCCTGTCAGAAATGGATCTCTTGGTCCATCTGTGCACCTAGTGGATAAGCCAGTCTGGCAGCTTTTGGAGAAACCCTCTGAGATCACATTCAAACCCAACAGCTACAGAACGTTGTGAGCAAATGGCTGGACAGAGAGGATAGAGCTGGCAAATGACAGTCACCACTTAAAAATCCAATAGGGAAAAGCTTAAAAACTTGTTCTTTTGCCAAGATGGCAGACAGAAAGCTAAAGAGCTGCTCATTGGCCTTGTCATTGGGGGCGCATCTCCTTCCCCCCACCTCCCTCCCTCCTCCGCTGCTCCTCTGTTCAGTTAGCTAGGAGTCATTATCTCCTAGACATGTTAGCATGGTCCACGGGCCCCTCGTACTACACCCACTGACACTAATCAGTTAATGAGGTATCTCTCTCTCCTTTTCTCTTTCTTTTCTCCTTTTTCCCCTTCCCTTTTCCCGCACTGCTCTGTGGCATTGTGATTTATATTTCCTTCTAACTGGCTCAACAATTATATTGGTTAGGAAGGAATCCGACGGGGGCCAACGTGTAGCGGGGAGCTTTGAATAATTCATGGGAGGGTTGCCAAGCTCCAGCTTTTTAAACGGCACAAGACACAATGGGGCACACCCCCAAGGACACAATTGTTGGCTGTGGGTTTAACAATGAAATCAGTTTCGGCCACGGGGGAGTGACTCAGAGAGTGGCGGGAGACAGAGAATCGCAAATTAAATGATAAATGAAAACGATCATTGTTGATGTCAGCAGGGGTGCAACTTTCACTGGGGACGGGGGGCACATGACCCCAAAACACTATAAAATTGCATTTTTGTCCCCCAAAGTTTTATCATTGCACTGTAATAGTAAAAGTGGCATCGGTGTGCTTTAGGACCATAAGTACATCTCAGAGTGGTTGGGTAGGCTGTTTGGCAGTTTCAGCCGGCTGGATTTAGGACCACACAGACACCGCAGAGCTTGCGGACAGGCTGTGTGTCACGCCCTGACCTTAGTTATCTTTGTTTTCTTTAATATTTTGGTTAGGTCAGGGTGTGAAGAGGTGGTTTGTTTAGTTGTTGTATTGTCTAGGAGGTTTTGTATGTCATGGGGTTTTTGTATGTCTTGGGGTTTACATGTCTACGGTTGCCTAGATTGGTTGTCAATCAGAGGCAGCTGTTTATCGTTGTCTCTGATTGGGGACCATATTTAGGTAGCCATATGCCTTGGGTATTTTGTGGGTTGTTATTATATGTTTAGTTGCCTGTTCTGCACTAGCCATATTAGCTTCACGGTTAGGTTTGTTGTTTTGTTCAGTGTTCTTTCTTTAATAAAGAAGTATGTATGCTTACCACACTGTGCCTTGGTCTCCTCTATATGATGACCGTGACACTATGTGAAGGCAAAGCTTCTGAAAGACATGGTGCTGCTGTCTGCAGCTGCTGTCTTTGTGTGTTTTGCGCTTTTTGTCAGAGTCGTAAAAGCAAGCTACTCTTTTTTGACTGATGTAGCTGGTAAGGTACCTACTGCTTGACTTAACTGAAAAATATATATATTCGACTAAAGTTCTGTCTGAGGAGAATGAACTAGCTAGCTAGCTACTACCACAGCCGCCAGTTCAGCTTTAGCCTCTAGCTACAGTATCTGTTAGGTAGCAGTATCTAACAGCTGTTGTGTATATGGAAACGTTTTGTAGCCTTTTGTCCTGTTTCAACAGAAGGCAATTAACTCAGTTGATGTACCATTAGAGCTAGCCAAAAGTTGGCTAACATTAGTTAGCTAGCTCACTAACTTAGCTATTATTTTTGCCTCAATCATACTAGACCTGAACAAACGATGAAACCAGCAGCCAAACAATTGAAGACCGGTATTCTGACATTTTTTGACAGTGCAATGTGAGTGTTTATTAGAGTCAGTATTATTATTCGACCATGCTGGTCATTTATGAACATTTGAACATCTTGGCCATGTTCTGTTATAATCTCCACCCGGCACAGCCAGAAGAGGACTGGCCACCCCACATAGCCTGGTTCCTCTCTAGGTTTCTTCCTAGGTTTTGGCCTTTCTGGGGAGTTTTTCCTAGCCACCGTGCTTCTACACCTGCATTGCTTGCTGTTTGGGGTTTTAGGCTGGGTTTCTGTACAGCACTTTGAGATATCAGCTGATGTACGAAGGGCTATATAAATAAATTTGATTTGATTTGAGTATAGCAATGTAACTTTATTGATCTGTCAGTTTCCCTAGCTAACTCCATACTTTTTACACTGACACGGTATAAACAGCTGCACAGGCTACACTGTCATGGTGCACAGTCAGTACACAACACTATGCTCATCATGTCTTATCAAGATCAGATGGTGACAGGTGTCCCAGCAGGGTCAGAAATCATCAGTCTACAGAGGTCAGGTGAATATTGCAGTATATTATAACAATCAGTAAAGTGCCATCTTGAGGTGATGGGTAGGCTACAGTCTGGGATCTGTGAATAATGGTCAATTAAATTATTGAACCATTGGTTGTATTCTTGGATAATGTAATGTATAAATGTACACCAAGGTCATTATTTGTCATGCCTCATCTGAGCAGGATCAGATTGTAACAGGGGTCTCAGCAGGGTCAGGAAACCAGGGAAGACCAATCTGTGATGGCGCAGAGGGGAACTTATGCAGATACAACACTTTATTCTCTCAGTGCAGCAAACACTGGACAAGCCAGAAACTTCAAAGATGAACACTATTTTAAGGCAGTCTGGCAAACCTCAAGTTGATTTCCAAACTGTATTAAAAGTTAGACGCTTTTCCCAATGACATAAAACATGTCAAACAAAAATGTGAGGATGACCTGGGAGACACTGTTGATGACGATGAATGAATACAGATATGTATGAAGTCCCAGTCATGTTCATATGATCTCAGACATACATTTGTGCAATTTAACCTACTATATGCCAGTGAAACTGAATATCATGCACTCAGAAATGTAATTCCTCTGCTAAAACACAAAAGGGGACATATTTGCATGGTACCTTGTGTATTTGCATGGTACCTTCACTGTACCTTGTGAAGGTTGGCTGTATTCTGGCAAAGATTATGTTTGTTTTATCTCAGCATGTCTACAGATTCTCACTTCTCCCTGTTTTTGTTTGCTTGGAAATGTTGATACTGGTGTGTTATCATTTATAGCAGCTAAGAAATGCATTGCCATTAATTGTAAGGTTGGTTATCCTCCCACAATGTCACAATGGATGGCATAAATGTCAATGTTATGTATCACTAGATTTGTTTCATTATGAGATTAAGGGTATACTGGGTGCCTTATATTGGTGCCTTATATGGAATACGGTATGATAAAGAAAACACTAGATTTTTTTAGTCCAGCAGTCGCAAATATATATATCTCTTTCCATGGCACATGAGGCACCTATCTGATTTGCATATGTCTCAGTGGACTAATCCATTGAGGAGGCTGCAGGGATGACACAGTCCAAGAATATGGGGATTGTGGCTCAGATGCACATGGTACGTCTCTCTCTCCAGAATGAGCTCTCTACCTCCATTTTGTGGGTATTCATTGTTTCATAACTTCAATATGTTGAAACTCGAGGTAGGATAGGCTATAGGATTTGTAGATCTTTGACTTTGTGCGATTAATTTACCAGCTATGAAACAGAACGGTAGAAATCACTTGAAAACAGCTAATGCAGAATTTGCTTTCCTATAAATGTGATCAGACATTAATATTTTGATGCATAAATGTGAGTGAAATGCTCCCACTGTGGAGCCCTGACCACCCGCCAACGTGGCTGGTAAAAAGGACATCTTACCTGGCAATGCCAAAATCTACCGGGCATTTGGCAAGTGGTGGGTGTTAATTTTAAGCCCTGTATTTTCATTACAGTCATTTAGGCCTACAGTTCTCATTGTCAGAGTGGATGTATGTTTTGCAGAACTCGCAACCTATGCTACACTTGTTTTTGTTCATTTCATTACATTTCTTCATCGTATTTTGTTTGAAACTCTCCTGTCAATGTTGAGTAAGGACACGCACCTAATTATGGATACAGAAGTAGGACTAGTCTACATGGCCTGGGTGCAAATGTCGGCCTATAAATGTGGTCATTTGGGGATGTCTGATAGTATTTGCGAGTGTCTTAACTTACCGCCGGTAATGAGCTTGAGATTGAGATTTTTCTCAAAGTCATTTTTCTTCACCTCAAACAGAGAGTAAACAAATCCTGTTTTTAGAATCAATTGAGAATGAAAATGTAATGCTCTGATCCAGTGGAATCATCATAAAATACCTGATTATTTCTTTATCCCTTCCACAAAAAGCCTACAGCTGTGTCTGTCCCGGGGTCACTGGCGTGGGAAACTTTGAGGGCCCAGAATATTTTATTGCTAGCGTTAAGTTTAGGACAACCCAGTTGATAGTTGATACAATATTTAGAGTTTGTTGCAGACAGGCCATGTGTAGCCAATGTGATTTATAGTTTTTTTTTATCAGGATATTTTCTACCTAAAGCCTGCAATGTTTTTGTGTGTTGGCTTTATATATGCTATTTTTACATAGTTGGTGATGGTAATAAGTTAATTTTAGATAGAATAAGAAACTAAATTAATTAATCACAGACAATGATTTTGTGACACAAAGACTACTATAAATTCAATGGAACTGTTCTACAAAAGTCAGAAGTTTACATACACTTAGGTTGGAGTCATTAAAACTCGTTTTTCAACCACTCCACCACTTGTTAACAAACTATAGTTTTGGCAAGTCGGTTAGGACAAGTAACTTTTCCAACAATTGTTTACAGACAGATTATTTCACTTATAATTCACTGTATCACAATCCCAGTGGGTCAGAAGTTTACATACACTAAGTTGACTGTGCCTTTAAACAGCTTGGGAAATTCTAGAAAATCATGTCATGGTTTTAGAAGCTTCTGATAGGCTAATTGACATAATTTGAGTCAATTGGATGTCTACCTGTGGATGTATTTCAAAGACTACCTTCAAATTCAGTGCCTCTTTGCTTGACATCATGGGAAAATCAAAAGAAATCAGTCAAGACCTCCGAAAAACAACTGTAGACCTCCACAAGTCTGGTTCTTCCTTGGGAGCAATTTCCAAAAGCCTGAAGGTACCACGTTCATCTGTACAACCAATAGTGAGCAAGTATAAACACCATGGGACCACGCAGCTATTATACCGCTCAGGAAGGAGACGCGTTCGGTCTCCTAGAGATGAACGAACTTTGATGCGAAAAATGCAAATCAATCCCAGAACAACAGCAAAAGACCCTGTGAAAATGCTGGGGAAACAGGTACAAAAGTATCTATATCCATTGTAAAACGAGTTCTATATCGACATAACCTGAAAGGCCGCTCAGCAAGGAAGAAGCCACTGCTCCAAAAACCGCCATAAAAAAGACAGACTTCGGTTTGCAACTGCACATGGGGACAAAGATAATACATTTTGGAGAAATTATTTTGGAGAAATGTCCTCTGGTCTGATGAAACAAAAATATAACTGTTTGGCCATATTGACCATCGTTATGTTTGTAGGAAAAAGAGGAACGCTTGCAAGCTGAAGAACACCATCCCAACTGTGAAGCACGGGGGTGTCAGCATCATGTTGTGGGGGTGCTTTGCTGCTGGAGGGACTGGTGCACCTCACAAAATAGATAGCATCATGAGGGGGGAAATTATGTGGATATATTGAAGCAACATCTCAAGACATCAGTCAGGAAGTTAAAGCTTGGTCGCAAATGGGTCTTCCAAATGACCCCAAGCATACTTCCAAAGTTGTGGGAAAATGGCTTAAGGACAACAAAGTCAAGCTATAGGAGTGGCCATCACCAAGCCCTGACCTCAATCCCATAGAAAATGTGTGGGCAGAACTGAAAAGCGTGTGCGAGCAAGGAGGCCTACAAACCTGACTCAGTTACACCAGCTCTGTCGGGAGGAACTTATTGTGAGAAGCTTGTGGAGGACTACCCGAAACGTTTGACCCAAGTTAAACAATTTAATGCTACCAAATTCGAATTGAGTGTATGTAAACTTCTGACCCACTGGGAATGTGATGAAAGAAATAATAGCTGAAATAAATCACGCTCTACTATTATATCTGACATTTCACATTCTTAAAATAAAGTTGTGATCCTAACTGACCTAAGACAGGGAATATTTACTAGTATTAAATGTCAGGAATTGTGAAAAACTGAGTTTCAATGTATTTTGCTAAGGTGTATGCAAACTTCCGACTTCAACTGTATATGAACGCAGCTGCCACTTCATTACATTACATTACATTACACATTACATTATCATAGCGCACTATGATAAACTGAGTGCTTCCCTTCAGAGTGTAGACAGAGAGAGAGGAAACGAAATTTAAAAAATAAAAACATTCCAATTGAAAATAAGTAAGGCTCTTGTCAGAAACCCAGAGAGGTAGTGCTAGACTCATTACCTGTGTCCTGTGGTTCTCAATTCGGTTTTCTGTTCCCCCACTGCTGTCAACGAGATCTACCCACTTGCATATCTCTACAAACTCCTCGATGCCCTGAGCAATGCATTCTGGGCCACCGGTCATTTTAATGGGGTCTGCTTATCTGACCTTTGCAAGGTGGTTTTGAATACTTTTGAGTGTTTTCCTTGTTTTGAAGCCCAATAAACTCTGAGACGCCCAGCCCACCTGCCGTGTGTGTGTGAGTGACAAAATGCTTACATAAGGAATAGAGGTCCACCGATTGATTGGAACTGCCGATAAATCGGTATCGGCTTTTTTTGGGTCCTCCAATAATCGGTATTGGCGTTGAAAAATCATAATCGGTTGACCTCACAGCTAATATGAAAAAAATAGCAACAAAGAAGGAATTAATAGTTATTGTGTGTTGCTATAGAAGCAGGGTTGGTGTTAATTCCATTTCAATTCAGTCAAGTCACAAACACAACTTCTTGTCGCAGCTAAGAGACCAACTGATGCACTTGGGCCCTAATTAACCATAACTAATCTTAACCCTAATTGCAAATCACTGCTATCCCATCTAAGCTTACATTTTGCTACGGTATTTGTATTTGCATTGATTAGGGGTCCTCATTAGCTGCTGTCAAGACAGCAGCTACTCTTTCTGGGGTCCAAACACATTAAGCCACTTATATCACACATAAAACAAAAGATAAAACAGTACAACATATAACATTATTACATCACTATACTGTGCATATACAAAATGTTTAATACCACCATACAACAATGCATGGCATTGCAGCTTGGCAGGGATCGTGTTTTGGAGGACGCATGGCTCTCGACCTTCGCCTCTCCCGAGTCCATACAGGAGTTGAAGCAATGGGACAAGACTGTAACTACCAATTTGGATATCACTCAAAAAATAGAAACAGAATAGAGCTAAGCACATAGAAACATAAATCATTTCAAATTCCTTATATTAAGCAAACCCGATGGCACGATGTTCTTGTTTTTTTTATTTACGGATAGCCAGGGGCACACTCCAACATTCAAACATAATTTACAAACAAAGCATTTATGTTTAGTGAGTTCGCCAGATCAGATGCAGTAGGGATGACCAGGGATTGTCTCTTTAAGTGTGTGAATTGGACAACTTTCCTGTCCTGCGAAGTATTTAAAATGTAACTTTTGGGTGTCAGGGAAAATGTATTGAGTAGAAAGTACATTATTGTCTTTAGGAATGTAGTGGAGTAAAAATACAAGTTGTCAAAAATCTAAATAGCAAAAATCTAAATATCCCAAAAGAACGACTTAAGTAGTACTTTAAAGTATTATTACTTAAGTACTTTACACCACTGGACACAGCCTATAGGGAGGAGATCAGAGGACTGATCATACTTTACTTTTCTATTATTTCTCTACTTTTTATTCTCTCTGCATTGTTGGGAAAGGGCCCATAAGTAAACATTTCACTGAGGGTCCATACCTGTTGTTTACGACGCATGTGACATGTAAAATGTGATTTGATTAATTGGATTTGAGTTGCTTGGATGAGGGAGATGCATTCAGAGGAGCCCTTACCAGGCAAATTGTTTAGCAATTTTTTTTATTTTGAGGTCTTGGACAATGACCGGCGCAGCTGGGGCACAATGCCAAATCAAATGCACACTCTCATAGACTACCTTTAAGGACTTTTAATCATTGTGTAATGTCTAATTAAAGAATCTATAGTGTCATTTAACGAGACCAGTTCAAGGTCATCATTAATTGCAGCCAGTTAGTATTGGTAATTGACAACTTCGTTAACCAGTATGCGGTCCACTCTCTACCAACCAAACACTTATTTTTTTTTTCATTCATTAATGATGATTAATGATCAAGTTCGAAGGCGGACGCTGACCGAACAGAGACCGAATTGAGCAAAAGCCATTGGCTTTGAGCTTTTCAAGTGCAGCAACTCCAGCCGGTGAATAACAGGTAACGTTTGTGAAGCTTCTAAGATTAACATGTTAGAAAAAAAACCATAGTCTCAGCAGGACATTATCTTCCAGACCACATCGATTATGGACTTGTGGGCGAGTCACAGGTGGTGATGGGAGGCCCGTGGGCAGCCTGCACCCCAGACAAAGAGGGCTAAGTAAGGTTTAATTATGTAAACTAACCTCTTGCTTTTCAATCTTTTAATGTGTCGCCCGGTTATAGTGCATGTTTGCGGTGACCTCTAGCAGTGTTCGCCACTGTTCGGGCTGGCAGAGAGGCACGAGAAGCCGTCTGAATAGAGGCGTCAGCGGCAGGCGGCGAAAGAAACGTGGTTCAAGGAGAGGCTGTCTAGACAATGTGACCGAAGCAGAAAATCACACACTTCAGCAATCTCAGAAACACTATTTCATGCTCAGCTTCAAAGGCGCACGTAAATAGTATCATCACATATTTTGTTAATCAACGTAAGTAGTAAATAAATGTTCAATAAGGACATTTCGTCATGGGTTGTCCGTGACTACTGTATACATTCCCCATAGTAAGATATTTATTGACCCATATGACTCGTATTATCTTAGTTCATCTTAACGATTTACTTGTTTATAAGCAGAACTTCAAATAAGGTTTTAACCTACTAAGTTGACGGTAAATTCATTTAAATTCAATCCCCATTTTTTGACATGGCCCCTTTTGATTTGAACAAAACCCATACCTTGCCCATTGTAGAAGTGTTCAGAAAGTGGCTTTTAGAACCTGAATGCAAAAACGTTCAAGGAGTAAAGGTGTTCAAAGTTGACCCCTTTTGCATAACCCCACCGTACCATGAGACATCAACGTCGTCATCACTGGGAAAGATAAATAATTGAGATTGATTTCATTTAAAAGCTTGCAAACAGGGTAGTCAAATAATTTCTGCCCCAAAAAAAAAAATCATTTCTATTATCTAAAATTATCTAAATCTTTATCTTTATTATCTATTTGCATAGGTTGTACCTTAGACCCTATCTTGCATCATCTAAGGTTTTTTTACAACACAAAAAGCTCAGATAATCCACCATATGAAATGAGTCAAGCTCTGGACTGGAGTATTACCCAACCACAGTTCTATGCCTGCTGGTTTATAACAATCTGAACAGGTTACCGATGTTTGAATCTCCCAGTTGGATCAATATAGAAAAAGGGCAAGGTCATGGGCTGTCTATATTTTACCCGACGTAGGGTGAAGTTGGCCATAGTCGCTGATCTGCGCTCAGTTTTGATCTTAGATATGTTAAAAAAAAAAAAAAATGTGGCATATCTAGGAGAAACTTGACCCCATAGCTCTCAGATCAGACTAAACCGCTGCTGTGTCTGTTGTCCCTCAACCCAAAGCCAGGTATGCCCAAAACCCCCGGAGGCACCGGCTGTAAAGACGGAAGACATCCTCAAGGTTGCATAAGACATCCAAAATTATCGGATTCTCAAATATGAATTGACTGCATACATAGCGATGCGATGTATGAAAATTTGTCAAAGCCAAGAGAGGATGCAGTAGAGGTAACATGTCCTCCATAATGATACGAGCAACGATTCCATTTTGGAGAGCCTGCGGGCTAGCATTTGTTTTTATGTTGTCAGTGGGGAGACGATGGTAGGTAAACCTCCCTTGATGAATATCCAAGCCACCCATCCCACTAATAGTATATAGGACGGCACAACGGCACAAGATAAGAGGCAAGAGATAAGACAGTCTGGCTGTCACATGGGAGGACACTGGAAGTAAGATGACAGCGAATGCGAACACGACCGGGAGCCATTGTCTATCAATAGTGCTGAGGTTACTACAAATGATGTTTCCCTATGTGATCTCTCTTGTGACAGGTTGGGAATGGCAGCGTGACCAGACTGCCAACGAATTACATCTGGGAGACAATCGAAGGCAAGACACACTGAAATCATAAACATCCACAAATGCACACAAACAAAACATACAAGCACATACACACTGGCATGTACACTCAAATACAGTACATATGTACATTTGCACGCAGAAAGACCATACAAATGCATGCACCCTTATGGCACATATTCACAAATACATAGACATACACAGAATATGTATTTTGTAACCTTTATTTAACTAGGCAAGTCAGTTAAGAACAAATTGTTATTTACAATGACGGCCTACCAAAAGGCAAAAGGCCTCCTGCGGTGACGGGGGGCTGGGTTTCACAATTAAATATAAACATAGGACAAAACATACATCATGACACGAGAGACAGCACAACACTACATAAAGAGAGACCTAAGACAACAACATAGCAAGGCAGCAACACATGACAACACAGCATGGTAGCAACACAACATGACAACAACATGGTAGCAACACCATATGGCAGCAACACCATATGGCAGCAGCACAACATGGTAGCAGCATAAAACATGGTACAAACATTATTGGGCACACACAACAGTACAAAGGGCAAGAAGAGGCAACAATACATCACAAACACATACACACATACACACATACACACTATCATGTACACGTACCCATGCAAAACATATAAACACACATACAACTGGACACGTACACACACACAAACACATACAGCCTGGAAATTATACACCTATTTTTTTGTTGTTGAAATAACATCTAAGATGGAATTATATTCCTGTGTCATTTACCGTGGAGGAACCGGATACCCAAGAACACGGCGATAGAGAGGGGATTGAAAGACACATGTAGGGGCATGTGCAGGCCTATAATGTTACTGTGATGTTATTCGGACTATTGTAGCCCACAGATCTTTATGAGACGAAGAGTGTCTGCGGCATTGCTCAAAAACAACTTCAAGACCGTTAACGGTTGAGGTGGGATCAGACACTCCGGACCGTCGCTGCGTGAACTAAATGTGTCAGGCGCCATTAGCATAATGGCGTAGAAACGGATTGTTATGACTAACTGTTTTGCAAATGTTGTCGAACAACTCAGAAGAGAGGCGACACGGGAAAGCTGACGAGTAGGAGCTTTGATGTTTGAACAGCAGATACGCACGCACCCGCCAGAAAGGACACACAAATTAGATGTGAACATTTGCCTTCAACATGGTCCACGTGGCATTTATGCACCGCTGCAAGAATTGACTTATAATGGAGTTATGTTAAAGCACGGACGTTTACACATATACTTACACACCCACTTTGACACACACACATACATCCTCACGCTACACTAACAGGGGAGGAGAGTGATGAAAAGACGGGTTGTTATAAGGAATTAAAATGGAGACTGGAATCATCCAGCTAAGCTCCGATGGGAACAGGGGTTGAAGTCACGAAAAAGGAGAGGAAACGGAGAGCGAGAGAGAGAGAGAGACATGGAAAGAGAGTGAAAGAGAGGGGAAGACACTGAGAAAGAGAGAGGGACAGGGAGAGAGGATGAATGAGGTCAAAATCTAATATTTGCGGATGTTGTCGCTACTGACTCCAAACAGTGCAGTAATACCGAGCGATACAAAAACAATATGCTCCGAAGAAATGAAGAAATATCAGAACGAGCAATGTCAGAGTCCAGAATAAATATATATATACATATATATATATATATATATATATATATATATATATAAAATACACTGAGTATACAAAACAGTAAGAACACCTACTCTTTCAATTGCATAGACTGACCAGGTGAATCCAGGTGAAAGCTATGATCCCTTAATAATGTCACTTGTTAAATCCACTATCAGTGTAGCTGAAGGGGAGGCGACAGGTCAATTGTTAAAAGTCTAATCTGTTGGGGGGTTCTAAGCTGACATATAGAATCGTTTTATGATGGTCATACTATAGATACTTTAGCTATTTTATTTAGAATTTTGGACCCCATTAGGTATACAAAAATGTATATAAAACAATTATTTGATCAAATACAGAATTTGGCCTGTACTACTATAGCTCAGAGATACGCATTGAATAACCCATTCATAAATGTCAAAAGAATATAGTAAAAATGTTTCATAAGAAACAAGGTTTTGAAGTGTTTGTCCTATATCTAGGAAATATAAGAAATCTCAGGATGTCAAGCCTGCGTCCGCATATTGTAAACATTTCCATTAGTAGTCTCTATTTTGGTTTGGTCAGGGTGTGATTTGGGGTGGGCGTTCTTTTTCTAAGTTTTGTATTTCTTTGTTTTGGCCAGGTATGGTTCTCAATCAGGGACAGCTGACTATCATTGTCTCTGATTGGGAACCATACTTAGGTAGCTTTTTCCCTCCTAAATTTGGTGTCGGGAGTAGTTTTTTGTTTAGTGTTATCTGCACCTGACAGGACTTTGTTGTTTTTGTGTCAGTGTTCAGTTCAATAAAAGTCATGAACACTTACCACGCTGCGCTTTGGTTCGATTCTTCCTCATCAGACGACGACACCCGTTGCAGGAGTGGCCGTCACAAAGCCCTGACCTCAATCCTTTAGAAAATTTGTGTGCAGAACTGAAGAAACATGTGCGAGCAAGGAGGCCTACAAACCTGACTCAGTTACAACAGCTCTATCATGATGAATGGGCCAAAATTCACCCAACTTATTGTAGGAAGCTTGTGGAAGTCTACCCGAAACATTTGACCCAAGTTAAACAATTTAAAGGCATTGCTGCTAAATAGTAATTGAGTGTATGTAAACTTCTGACCTACTTGGAATGTGATGAAAGAAACAGAAACTGTAATAAATCATTCTCTCTACTATTATTCTGACATTTCACATTCTTAAAATAAAGTGGTGACCCTAACTAACCTAAGACAGGGAATTTTTACTAGTATTAAATGTCAGGAATTGTGAAAAACGGAGTTTAAATGTATTTGGCTAAGGTGTATGTAAACTTCCGACTTCAACTGTATATCAATTACATGCAATATAGACAGGATACATGGTTAATATTGATCACATTTATCAATAAATGCACTTTGTTTTTTTAATACAATATGGGTGGAATAAATGATGTTTATCTTGAACAAATATAAATGAAACAAGCTGTTCACCACTATTGATGTGTATTGATTTGAACTGAACAAATTGGAAGAACACATTTTCCATACTGTATTTATGGAAATAATAAATGAGCCCCATTTGAACACAAATTAAGGACGGACTACACACCACATGAGGGACAGAGTTCTACTTTGTGTGTGTTGCAAATGTATTTCTTGCACTTGATGCATGTCTTCTGTCATTCTTGGGTCCACACACATCACTTCTTGTTGCTACCGGCTGCAATCCAGAATGATGAAAACAGTTCGTTCAGGAATTTTACTAACATTTCACTCGCTCACACTCAGACATACACGCATACAACATCACTCACACCTACGTCCGGTACTCATGTGCAGGACATAAAGCCTTCTTTTGAACTGTTCATCCCAGACACCATCCAGAAAATCATTCTGGACTGCACTAATTTGGAGGGAAGGCATGTTTTTGGAGAGAGATGGAAGGAGATGGACCAAACTCATTTACATTCATACTTTGTGGTTCTTATCCTTGCTGGTGTTTCCAGATCCAATGGGGAATCAACAGAATCCCTGTGGGATGCAGAAACTGTCAGATAACTTTTCCATGCAACAATGTCTCTCGAAAACTTCCACATTATTTCCGGGATTATCCGCTTCGATAACCGAGACACCAGACCAGCTAGGCAGCAGAGAGACCAGCTAGCTGCAATCAGGTCAGTGTTGGACAAGTGGGTGGAACACCTACCCTATTTTACAACCCTGGGCTCAACGTTACTGTTGATGAGCAGCTTATGCCATTTAGGTGCCGCTGCCCCTTCAGGCAGTACATAGACATCAAGAAAGCCAGTCAGTTGATTTGTTTTTTCGAACACTTTTGATAAACAGGGCAAAATAGAAATTGGCCTATAACAGTTAGGACCAGCTTGATCTCTCCCTTTAAATAAAGGATGAACCGTGGGTGCCTTCCAAGCAATGGGAACCTCCCCGGAAACGAGATACAGGTTAAAAAGGTTGGAGATAGGCTTGACGATGATAGGGGCAGCAACATTAAAGAAGAAAGGGTCTAAACCATCTGACCCAGATGTTTTTTGGGAGGGTCAAGCTTGAAAAGCTCCTTTAGCACCTCGGACTCAGTGACTGCATGCAGGGAGAAACTTTGTAGCGGGGCAGGGGTAAAAGAGGGAGAAGCATTGGGGATAGTCGCATTAGAAGGGGTGGGAGATGAGGAGATGTTGGATGGGCTAGGAGGCATGGCTGAGTCAAATAGGAACCTGACTTAATGAGGTGGTGATTAAAGAGCTCAGCCATGTGCTTCTTGTCAGTAACAACCACATCCTCAACTTTAAGGGACATGGGCAGCTCTGAGGAAGGTTTATTCTCCAGGTCTTTAACCGTTTTCCAGAACTTCTTGGGGTTAGACCCATAGAGAGAGAACTGTATGGGTCTAACTCCTTAAAGTAACTAACTTTGGCCTTCCGGATAGCCTGAATGCACTTATTTCTCATTTGCCTGAAGAGCCAGTCAGCATGAGTATGCGTGTGCCGAACATTTCGCCAAGTGGAGTAACTCTGCAAGATAAAGGTAGAACCAGGGGCTGAACCAGTTTTTAATCCTCATTTTATTTTTTGGGGTGTGTTTTTTTTAACAATACCACAGAAATATCAAAAAAAAGAAGGTTCAAGCGTCTTCGACAGAGGGGATCAAACTGATTCTAAACCAATTTAGAGGCCAGTTCATGAAGGAAGGCTTGCTTATTAAAGTTTTTTAGCAAGCGTTTATGACAAAATAGGACAGGTCATTTCACTGAGCAGCCATTATGAACACAGGCTGTAAAACAGTGATCACTAAGGTCATTACAGAAAACCCCAGACTGATACCTATCAGGATTATTTGTGACATCAACATCAAAAAGAGTTGCCTTTTCTGGGTGTTTGGAGTCATACCTTGTGGGATTGTTAATAATCTGAGAAAGATTTAGGGAGTCCCAATGCTTTAGGACTTGGTCAGGTGGTTTAAGCATGTCTCAGTTTAGGTTACCTAGCAGGATAAATTCAAACTTGGTATAAGGGGCCAGGGATTTATCTTAGGGCAGGTAGGGTACAGGCAGTTGATGATAGAGGACGATAGCACCCAGCAACAGTCAACAAAGAGCAATTTGAAAGTTTAATACTTAAAACCAGCAAATCAAATTGTTTGAGGACAGACTTGGTGGAGACAACCGAGCACTGAAGGTGATCCTTGGTAAAGATTGCCACTCCCCTACCTTTGGAAGATCCGTCTTGCGAAAAAGGTTATAACCAGAAAGGGTAACATCAATATTCAAAACGCTTTTCATCTTCCAAATTGGAAGTTGCTCCTTCAACACTAGCTTTTCTCTCTGCAAAAAAAATATGGCCCTCTGAGCGATGTCCTTTAAGATTATTTTTGCCATACTGATTGATTGTAGTAAGGAGCCACTTATGCAAAGCTATTTATTTGTTGTGTTCCTCCCCCAATTTGCACCTGGCTGGGTAGAGTGTGGGAAAATACAGATTTATGTTTACAATGTATCAAAATAATGCATGAAAATAATGTATTTTAATAACATTGTGCACGTTCCCGTAAGACATTGTGTAGTTTCACACACTACATTCAAAGGGTAAAGACTTTCAGAAAAACGGGAGACAGGCAGACAGACAGGGACAGGCAGGGAGACAGACAGACAGACAGACAGGGACAGGCAGGGAGACAGACAGACAGACAGGGACAGGCAGGGAGACAGACAGACGGACAGACAGGCAGGGACAGGCAGGGAGACAGGCAGGGACAGGCAGGGAGACAGACAGACAGGGACAGGCAGGGAGACAGACAGGCAGACAGACAGGGACAGGCAGGGAGACCGACAGGTTCTTAAGGCTATGTTGAAACAGCAGGCCCAGGTAGGAGGAAGACGAGTGAACCTTTTTGTTTAATTTTTACTTGTTTTCACCAACACACACACTTTTCCACACTTATTACTCGAACACCACATATGTAATATAAATGTGTAGGGGGGTGCACAGTGGGCACTCAATGAAAATGTGTTCTTTTACATGTTTTTCACATAAAATTAGCCAAGGCCAATGAGTCTCAGGTTGAAAAAATGATTAATAGTATCATTTTTCCCTAAGTAAACATTGAAAATGTATCCCATAGACCTGAACACCACCCAAGGGTTAAACCAAGTGGGGACAACAGACTGGGATAAGGAGAGATTGAATATCTCCATAAACACTCCAGCCAACTCGTCTACACCTGCTCTGAGAATTGCGCTTGGGATGCCGTGTGGGCCGGCATTCTTACAAAGGTTTACATGCTTAAACGTCTTACTCACGTCAGAGAGAGAGAGAGAGAGTGAGAGAGAGAGAGAACGAGAGAGAGAGAACGAGAGAAAGAGAGAGCTATTTCGCTCCAGTCTAATAGCGTTTACCCGTTTCTCCTCGCGAGATACAGATATTAATTCAAGTTCTCTACGCCCATTCACTCTCATCTCCAGCGTCCTCTGTCTCTCTCTGCACGTCTCTACAGATGGCAAACTCCCCAATGCGTTGTTTTCTGCTTCTCTCATTTTAATGTTTACCCCCTTCCCCTGTCAATGTTTTAACTGCCAATATGAGTCTTCAAGTGCCTAGTTGTTTGCCATGTCGGGAACAAGAAGTCTATCAGCTGAAGCATACCCTTCCCCGAAGAAATACCTGATTATGTTGCTTTGCTATTCAGTTATGTAGAGAGTAATTCCCTCAAGTAATCAATATGCACTGAGCTACTTGGTTGCTGAATCCTAATAGTGGTGTAGCCAGGCAAATCTGTATTTAACTTGGTAGCAAGGCTAGGAACACAAGCTAGAAACACAAATGTCCGCTTGGCTTGAGATTCGGGTCTCGTCTGCATTTTTCAAAGCTCACATTCCTCTTGTCCCAAATATATTAGTGTAGTTTATGTATGTATGTGTAAGTATGGAAGTATGTAATATCGTTTGTCTGTCACACCCAATCCTTGCAAAATTGACAAGAATCATGATAAGGCTTATGCATAAAATATGTCATAGTCGGAAGGCATGTGAGAAGCCTGACAATTGTATCAATCGTGGTATGATGTGTGTTGGATCTTACCTGTACAACCTCGATCACAACGTTTTTGAGGTATGCAGTGTTTGTGTGGTATACTAAGCTTGCACGCACATACACACGCAAGCACACACACACACACACACACACACACATAGAACGTTGCTCTTTTGTCCACGGATCAGGCAGGGCTACCATAGCAGATGCACCTTTGACCCTTGGGCAAATTGTAGTCGTGACCAAATTATATTTGATTTACTACCTACAGTAGCATTGGTAATGGTCTTGTATCACACTGAGCATTCTTTCACAACTCACAGGATCATGCCATTATGTAACTACAGTAGTATTGGTACACAGCTATGTTATTTTATCACACATATTATTACAGTATATCACACCTACCATTATAACCTACCTGTCATTTAATTATCTACCTACAGTTGTGCTGAGAAACTCGTTCATGGAATCAGGCAGAACTCATTTATCAGCAATGAGAGGTTTATTCAAGCAGTTGCAAGGAAAATCACTCTCTCAGGGTGAACCCGGAGAGGATCTTGGTCATTTACAAAAGACACAGTCTTTATATACTTTATCTACACAAAGAGCTAAACCCCCTTCTAGCGGAGGCAAGCTAAGAAAATACAGCAGATAACGGGTAATTGGCTCTACTTCCTTAGAAAAACATTACAAATGAGAACAGGTTTCACGGATCCCTCCGGAACTTTCATTACACACACCTGGCCCTTATTCCCATTGATTAGTAATTGTATAAGTGTCCCCTTTGTTCACCATTGTCCTGTCGACTATTGTTCCCATGTCCATTGGTCGTGTGAGTACCTGTGCTGTGTTGTTTTGGCTTTTGTGCCGCTTGTATTGCGCAGATGAGTACGGGTCTTGACCCGTGTGAGATCATTGTGTGCGTGTGTGTACGGGTCTCACCCCGGTGTATTTATTCAAGGTACTCCTCGCTCTTTTGTTTGGGTTTCAACCCTGTGTTTTGTATATGTGTTTGTTTGGTCTTCGTCCCTGTGCCTTTACATGGCACGCTGTAGGTTTGGGAGTAATAAAACACCCTATTGCGCATTCCTGCGCCTGTATTCCGATACCAATATACCAACGTGACAGAATAATCGACCATTAAAGGAGACAGTGGGAATGGCCCGTCAGACGTCGCTGCGATTGGTCCGCCCGGCACCGCCGCAACTTCAGCAGCTGCAACTGGCCCGTCTGACGCCGCCACAACCTGTCCTTCTGATGCCACTGCAACTGGCCCTTCAGACTGCGCCGCAACTTCGGCAGTTGTAACTGGCCCGTCCGACGACAACGCAACTTCGGCAGTTGTAACTGGCCCGTCCGACGACAACGCAACTTCGGCAGTTGTAACTGGCCCGTCCGACGACAACGCAACTTCGGCAGCTGCATCGGGTCCTGATCGATCCCCCACTGCGTTCCTGTGATCGTCCTCTGGGCCGGTGTCGTTGCGCTGCTGGTGCAGGGTGTCGGGGGATTACTGTCACAGATCCCTCCGGAACTGTGTCATTGCGCACACCGGGTCCCCATTTCCTCAATGATTAGTAATTGTATAAGTGTGCCCTTTGGTTCACCATTGGGCTGTCGATTATTGTTACTAGGTCCGTTGGTTCGTGTGCTGTGCCATGTTGTTTTGGCTTTCGTGCCACGTATATTGTGCAGATGATTACAGGTCTCATCCCCCGTAATAATCATTGCGCGATTGTGTATTTATTCGAGGTACTCCTCGCTCTTTTGTTTGGGTTTCTACCCTATGTTTTGTATATGTGTTTGTTTGGTCTTCGCCCCTGTGCCTTTACACGGCACGCTGTAATTTGGGAAATAAAAACCCCTATTACCCATTCCTGCGCCCGTCTCCCGACCCATTTATACCAACGTGACAACCGGCTCTAACCAGTTTTCACAGCCTACAGAGGAGACAGAGGAGTGACAGGATATTTAAAGCCTAATCAGAGGGAACTAGTTTTCCACCTGTTTATGCTTTTAGTGCCCTATAGATAATGAGCTAGTAATAATTCAGTCCTCTGCGGTATGTAAAGAAGTTACTGAACAACTGTAAAAAAATATACAAACAAATAAAACTAAGTCAGTTAATCTGCAGACCATCCAATTTTATGTGTGGATACACCAACATAGACAACTACAAATTCTACTATAGATAGATAATCACATTTATTGGTGTCATATGAAAGCAGTTTTGGAGTTTTCTGTTTTCGAAGTACCGAGGGCAGAAGCCAATGTGATTTAAGGCAAGAAATGTTAGGGTAAGTTTAGGCAAGTCAGATTACACAATAAATGTAATGGGTAAGAATTGGGTTGATATTTGAACCAGCAACCTTGCACATGCTTAGCCACATGTTACAGCCATGCCAACCTACCACCGAGCGAGCCGTGCATTATTTTAAAGTACACTGACCGTTGAGCTTTCTTCTTAACCAATAACATTACATCTGCCTTAGATAGGTGTTGATGACAGGTGTGTTAGAACATAACCATCTAGCATTACTACTGTGGGTGAAAAATGGTTTTGTTACAGTCCTTTAAGATGAATGGGGCCAGCGCACAATTGGGCCAGCGTCGTCCGGGTTAGTGGAGTGTTTGGCCGAGGGGGGTAGGCTGTTATTGTAAAATAAGAATTTGTTCTTCTAACAGCTCCAACTGTCCTTCCTCTTAATAACCTGAGCTAGATATTCATTAAGCCATATTGACAGTAAACACAGTCCCCCAAAACAACCTGGCCAATTACACTGCTGACTTAGGGGAGGCAGGGTAGCCTAGTGGTTAGGGTGTTGGACTAGTAACCCGGGAGGTTGCAAGTTCAAACCCCCGAGCTGACAAGGTCGGTTGTCGTTCTGCCCCTGAACGGCCACTGCCCCTGAACGGCCACTGTTCCTAGGCCGTCATTGAAAATAAGAATTTGTTCTTAACTGACTTGCCTAGTAAAATAAAAACTGTCACTTAGTCCTTTTCAAAATGAATCAAATCAAATGCAAACGATTAGGGATATGGCATTCATAATAAAACAATTATATTTGAGGCCTGGCCGGTAAGGGAAGAAACTATACTCTTTCTATCCAGCCCTTGAAGTGGAACAGCTCTTTTTTTCTTGAAGGAACTTCAAGACGAGCCTCCGGCACAGGGCGTTTGTAACATTTTCACCCATTTCTAAAAGAGTTTAAAAAAAAATATTTTGGTGAGGTTATGTGTGTAATTTGTTTAGTTTTTTGGTCATCTCAATCTCTCTTTAGTGACGAGGTGTCGAAATAAAGATAGCCCCCAGGATGTCCTGGTGGACTTTGGTGCCTCTCAATGAGTGCTAGTCTGAGTCATGTGATCCGAGGGTGGCAGCACTACCACTAGCACAGCCCCCAGCATGTGAATCGATGTTCTTTCTGAGTCACTGACTCCAAGTCCCCAACTCTGCTCCACGATACACCAGGCCCAAAATCCAATTTTCCACAACTCCCTTATGCTGCACCAACCTTCTCCCCGCCACGAGTTAAAATAGACTAGATTCAAATGTATATCACGACGAAAGCAAATTGAAAACATAATTATGAATAAGTTTACAGTTAATGTATTCAGCACCAAATTTTGCTCAGGTATTGATAGGGAAAATGAGAGTGAGAAAGAGAGAGAGAGAGTGAAAGTGAACGAGATAAAAATAAATATATATATATATATAACTTTGCGAAAAGAAGATAATGTCAACACCGTGCATAATCTCCTGTATCAATGCTTTGCTGTGGCTTGGAACACTGGTGGGAACGCAATAAACTGCTTGGCTTCCATTCCTTTGATGTGCATGCCATCATTATTACAATTTCAACATATTTCATAAAGGTCAGGTCAAAATGGAACCCAGCCTCTTCCAGTTATAATGGCCCATATTCCACATTGTGAAGAAAGACCGACCCGCATTATTTGACACCTGATGAATAGTGCATCATAGTCTTCTTTTTGTTTGTGTATGTGAGGGTCAACATAATGTCACTGGAAAGGTGACTATGTGTATATATAATGTATTATCTGTTAGTTGTGTGTGGACAACTAACACACCCAGCTGCTATAAAGCATTAATAACCATAGTTAAGCCTTGGGAGAACTATAGTTTTGGGACACCAGGCTTAGGGGACAACCCTGGGTCAGACGGAGAAGGGAGAGAGGAAGAGAGAGAAAGTTACAAAAGGAGACTGAAACAGAGAGAGAAACAGAGTGAGAGCGATTGAGACTGTAGGCCAGAGATAGAGAGGGAGAGAAAGAGAGAGATTTCCAGCTCGTTATCCAAAAGATCATTTAAAGTTCTGAAGATGGAGTGTGTGTGTGTGTGTGTGTGTGTGCAATAGCTTCTCAATTAATTTAGCATTCAGGCCCTTGGAATATCATTAATCTGCCTTCCTTGATGTTGATGTCCTAGAATGAACTTAGCCAGGTTTGCATGGCCTTGAATACTGAAGCAGTAAGACTTAAGTCTACCGTAATTCTTCGAAACAGTCCCCGCAACATTTTTTCAAGTTTGTATTTGTTTTGGTCTTCGGCAGTTTTTTTTTCTGGCTCCTTCCTCTGTGATTGGTCAACAGTACTTCTCGGTCAACAGTGCTACTCGGTCAACAGTACTACTCCTAGTAGGAGTGAAATTAGTTCTGACATGCATACATTGATCTTGCCCTCCATTTGCATTTATCCTGAACAAAAAATATAAACGCAACATGCAACAATTTCAAAGATTTTACTGAGTTACAGTTCATATAAGGAAATCAGTCAATTGAAAGAAATTAATTATGTCCTAATCTATGGATTTCACATGACTGGGCAGGAGTGCAGCCATGGGTGGACCTTGGAGGGTACAGGCCCACCCACTAGGCAGCCAGACCCAGCCAACCAGAATGAGTTTTCCCCACATAAGGGCTTTCTTACAGACAGAAACACTCCTCCTTATCATTAAGATTCGGTGTGCTTGAGGCTGTTTTCAGAGGTTCGGGGGGGGGAGTTCGGAGAGAGATGATTGACGAGAGAGGAAGCAAATGGCTATGGGTGAGGGCTTTTTCTATTGGATCAGGACTTTTTCTTATCTTTCTATTGGGTTTAGCGAAGGCCATGTGTAAAGGTTGGGGGGCGACCAGACCACTCGAGGAAGGAGGATGTGTCTGGGGAACAAGATTACATCAATAATGGTTCCTGGCTAGCGGGAGAGGAAGCTGAAGTGCTCTATGAAAGTTTATGTAAATGTATCTGAAAAAAAGATCATGTTTGACCAACTGCAAACATTTGAGTACCTATAGAGTACTTAGGTCGGTATAAGATAACGGCTTTCCAATATTTACCTTGAAGGGAAATAAAAAACATGCCAGAAGCATTTATTTGAGCTTATGACACCTTATAAATACCTATAGGCTGTTCAAATGTTGTTTTTAGGAAATGTGATCACACTTAAAATAGTATACAGTCTATTAGATACACCCATCTAGTACAGGCTTGGACCACCCGTTGCCTCCAGAACAGCCTGAATTCTTCAGGGCATTCTGCGAGGGGTCGGGAAAACATTTCACAGGGATGTCAGTCCATGCTAACGCAATAGCTTCACGCAGTTGCTGCAGATTGGACAGAGGTACATTCATGCTGCGAACAGCCCGTTCCATCTTATCCCAAAAATCTGCTCTATTGGGTTGAGGTCTGTGGACTGTGCAGGCCACTCATGTAAACTGAACTGTTCCAGGCAATGATCTTCCACTCCTCAATTGTCCAGTGTTGGTGATCACGTGCCCACTGGAGCCGCTTCTTGTTGTTTTTAGCTGATAGGAGAGGAAACCGGTGTGGCCGCCTGCTGCAATAGCCCATTGGTGACTAGGATCGATGAGTTGTCCATACCCGAGATTCCGTTCTGCACTCCACCGTCGTGCTGCGCTGTTATTTGTCTGTTTGTGGCCCACCTGTTAGCGTGCACGATTCCTGCCATTCTCCTTCGACCTCTCTTATTAACAAGACCTAGACACTGTTGTGTGAAAAGCCCGGGAGGGCGGCCGTTTCTGAGATACTGGATCCGACGCGCCTGGCATCGACGATCATACCACGCTCAAAGTTGCTTGGGTCACTCATTTGGACCATTCTAACATTCGATTGAACAGTAACTAATTCCTAGATGCCTGTCTGCCTGCTTTATATACCAAGCCATGGCCAAGTGATCACTGTCTACAGGAGCGATCCAATTTCATGAATGGGGTGGTGTACATAATAAACTGGTGTACATAATAAAAGCCCAGAACGTTTTTTTGTGTTATTACATACAGCCGGAAAAAAACTTTTGGATATCAGAGTGGTGTTAACTCACCAGCATTACCAGCATTACGACCTTTTCCCAAATTGTATCCTTCATTTGTATCCCCCAGGGCAATTGAACATCCCAGAGGCTGCTCCAAGACTCTGCCGTCGGAAAAGAGGTATTCAAATTAACTTCTAGTCTGACTCAAGAGTCATGCACATCATCCACCACTTCCGAGTATAAAACTCACTAATGTTCAGTCTCTGGACAATTAAGTGGACGAGCTCGGGGCGAGGATCTCCTTCCAGAGAGCCATCAGGGACTGTAACATACTCTGTTTCACAGAATCATGACTCTATCCGGGTACACAGTCCCCTTCCATATAGCCAGCTGGGTTGTCAGTACATCACGCAGACAGGAATAAAGAACTCTCCAAGAAGAAGAAAGGCGGAGGTGTATGTTTCATGATTAACTACTCATGGTGTGATTGTGATAACGTAAAGAAACTCAAGTCCTTTGGTTCACCCAACCTATAACACCTCACAATCAAATGCTGACAGGATTACCTCCCAAGAGAATTCTCTTCGGTTATAGTCACAACCGTGTATATTCCCCCTCAAGCCAATATCACAACGGCTCACAAAGAGCTACACTGGACATTGTGCAAACTGGAAACCACATATCCTGAGGGCGCATTTATTGTAGCTGGAGATTTTAATGAAGCAAATTTGAAAATTTGGAAGTACTATCAACACATTGACTGTAGTAATAGCACTGTTAAAATGCTCGATCACCGCTATTGTCACGTTCTGACCTTTATTTATTTTGCTTTGTATTTATTTAGTATGGTCAGGGCGTGAGTTGGGGTGGGCAGTCTGTTTGTTTTTTTATGATTTGGGGATTTGTATGTTTTGGCCTAGTATGGTTCTCAATCAGAGGCAGGTGTCATTAGTTGTCTCTGATTGAGAATCATACTTAGGTAGCCTGGGTTTCACTGTTTGTTTGTGGGTGATTGTCTATGTTGATTGCTTGTGTCATCACATTTCTCATTTAGCTTCACGGTCGTTATTTGTTTATTGTTTTGTATAGTGTGTTTCAGTGTTCAGTGTTTTCGTCATTAAATATCAAGATGAACACAAACCACGCCGCATTGTGGTCCTCCTCTCCTTCCCAGGAAGAATCCCGGGACAGCTACCCTCCCTTCCGCAATGCCTACAAGGCCCTGCCCCGCCCTCCCTTCAGGCAAATCAGATAACGACTTAATTTTGCTCCTCCCTTCCTGTAGGCAGAAACTCGAACAGGATGCACAATTGAGAGCATCCTGTCGAGCTGTACTGTATCACGGCCTGGTACGTCAACTGCACCACCTGCAACCACAGGGCTCTCCAGAAGGTTGTGCGGTCTGCCCCACACATCAGGCACACTGCCTGCCCTCCAAGACACCAACAGCACCCGATGTCACAGGAAGGCCAAAAAGATCATCAAGGACATTAACCCCCCGAACCACTGCCTGTTCACCCCGGTACCATCCAGAAGGTGAGGTTAGTACAGGTGCATCAAAGCTGGGACCGAGAGACTGAAAAAAAGCTACTTAGACCATCAGACTGTTAAATAGTATTCACTAGCAGGCTACCACCCTGTTACTCAACCCTGCAACTTAGAGGCTGCTGCCCTATGTACATAGACATGGAACCATTTGATACTTTACTAATGGAACACTAGTCACTTGAATAATGTTTTCATACTGCTTTACTTTTTCGTATGTACATACTGTATTCTATTCTAATGTGTTTTAGTCAGTGCCACTCCGACATTGCTCGTCCTAATATTGATATATTGCTTAATTCCATTATTTTCCTTTAATTTGTGTATTGTTGTGAATTGTTAGATACTACTGCACTGTGGGAGTCAGGAACACAAGAATTGTGTTACAGTAGCAATAAAATCTTCTAAATATGTGTATGTGGCCAATAACATTTGATTTGAACAGTCAGCTATAAAATTGGCCAAGTTGTTAGCTTCCAGCGATTCGTCTTTTTGGGACTGTGTTTTCCGTTAATATGGTTTAATGAATTTGTAGCTCAGGTTATTAAGAGGAAGGCCACTGGGGCTTTTAGTCTGCAGAGTAGACCAACCAATGATATGCGTGGATATACCAGGCAAGACATGTTAATGGTTAGGTTTAGGCAAGTCATTCCTAACAAAGTCAGAGTTATAGGTTGGGTTAAGTTTGGGCAATAAGAAGTGGTTGGATAAGATTGGGGTCATATTTGAACCAGCAACCTTGTGCACCAACCACCGGGCGAGCCTTACGTTATTTTCACATCCTCTAACCAATATTATTAATTCTGCCTTAGATTGGTGTGATAACAGGTGTGGTATCAGAACATAGCGATTCCGAGATGGAGAACTCTCCCTATTTTAAAGAATATATTACCAAGGATGATGTATTTATTCCAAGTCTTACCAGTTTCAATTCCATCCAAATTCTTTAACAAAATAAATGCTCTCCAACTTTATCTGGAATGGAAGGACCTCAAGAGTCAAATTGAATATTTTACACTTACCTTATAAGGCTGGAGGTCTTGGACAACCTCATAAATAGTGGTGTGGTTTTCTTCAGAGAAAAAAGGGGGGGAATCAAAACTGGCTGTGTTGGAACGTCTATGAACAATCAGTGGTGAGAATTCCTCGGATTGTGTGTCTGTGACATTTTGAAGCAAATTTTCCCTCCCTCACAACACAGGACGAGGGAAAGCAAACCGGTGTGTATTTGAGAGAGAGAGAAAGAGATAGAGAGTGTGTGTGAGTAAATGTATGTGTGTCTGCGGATCACGCATCAACGCTTGACCTCATCAGCTTTCACCCGTTGCCTCTCTCCTGAGTTGTTCGGCAACTATTGGAAAACTGGTAGTCACAACAATCCGTTTCTACACCGTTAGGCTTTTGAGGCCTGACACATGTAGTTGACGCATCGTGGGTCTGGAGTGTCCGATTCCACCTACACTGCTAGCGGTCTCGATCTTAACAACACTGCAGACACACTGGTCTTGTAAAGGTCTGTTGGCTATTGTCAGAATAGAGCGATTCCTCAGGAAACCCAGACAAAAAAAAGATAATGATTTGGGTATTTTAACAGAATTACATTTGCAGGATTAGGCAGTAACTGGTTACATAAAAACTGTTATTGTAATCTAGCAGAAAAAATATTGCAATCAGATTACAGATCCTCGATTTTTTTGTTGTTGTTGACAACATTCTGTTTTCTTAATTTCATTCAATTCAGTGTCGAAAAAAGGTGCATGTTTAAGTTTGTTCCACCTGAATGTGTCTGACCAAGTCACAGAACACTGTGATGACACACCAAGGGCTCTATTTTCGGCTGGCGTTAAGGCCGTGCCAGTGTCAAACTGGTGCACTGGCATTTTCCAGCCCTCTTTGCCAGGTTCGGCAATGTCCCTGTCTTTTATCAGGTCGCTTGGGCTCAGATGGGCGGGGTGGAAATATTTGAGGTCTGCCCTTAAAAACATGATCCAAAGTGCTAATTTCAGGCAGAGCTGAAAGGGATATTTAAGACCAACCAAAAGCTGGTTATAGAGGTAATGCAGTTGGTTGTGGCATGAATTTTAACACAGCCTATCCAGCTGTGATGCACAATGCCCATATGCGTATGGAACAAGAGCAGCCCAATGTGCATTTGGTGCCTGTTTGATTCCTATTTAAAAACACATATTTTTTAAATCCAGTTTCGTTTTTTATTCAATTAAAAACCAAGCTCATTGAAGCCTTTTTCTGGTCTGCCCAATGCAATCGCAAAGTAGTTAAATCAGTGGCTAAAGGGTTTGGCTCCTTATTAGAATGATTCACATTCCTGGTTTTATGGTGACAACGTCCGTGGTGTGTTTGCAATGCATCTCCTGGGGATGCGTGAACGCGATCTGATCTTTAAGATGGTTTTGATGATGATCATAAAACACAGGCCTGTTTGAGAGCAGTGCAACGGTGAGTGGACATCCTCTCTTTCTGTCTACATTAGATCTCTGTCCGGGCACTGTGAAAAAGTTTGGATGTGCATAAAACGCTCCATTGTCTGTGTAATTTCAATATTACATGACCACGGGGAGAAATGACGGTGCCTGTAAGTGTGACATAGCCTATTTTGAAATAAGTTGTTGTCTTGATTAGAATTTGAATCACTCATTCTCTTTTTAGGTCTTGTCAATAATTCATTTACTCTTACTTATTGACAATGTTTGACATGTCCATGCTCAGGCATAATGCAATGTACAGTAGGCCTAGCCTCTATATCAGTGTGAGTGCTTTGAAGCCATGCAATTACTTAGAGCGATGTGGGCTGCAAATGGGTTCGAGTTATTAACGTATTTAGTAAAGATAGGTCTACATTTTTGTTATTTCATTTCTGTAAGCTATTAACAAACTATAACGGACTAACATTGGAATTGGAATTGATTCCAAGGCAAGGATAAATACATTACGAGAAGAAATCGCACATTCTGATTGGCCAGTGAGGTGCCAAGCCTCAACACACCCACAACTTCTTTATTCATAAAATACCAGCCCTTTCATGATAGTGAATCTATTTCTGACACACCCCTGAACCTCGAGCACTACTGCCTGCACTTAGATTCACCATTACGTTCTGTTGGTTACATTAGAGCACAAAATGTGTGTTTTTATTAATATCAAGTTTATTTATGAATGATTAAGTGGTTAAAACCTGATCCTGGTCTGACTAAATCTGAACCAATCATAGGTGTTTCACGTGTTTGGAAAGTACAGCACAGGACAGAACAGTAAAGTACAGCACAGGACAGAACAGTAAAGTACAGCACAGGACAGAACAGTAAAGTACAGCACAGGACAGAACAGTAAAGTACAGCACAGGACAGAACAGTAAAGTACAGCACAGGACAGAACAGTAAAGTACAGCACAGGACAGAACAGTAAAGTACAGCACAGGACAGAACAGTAAAGTACAGCACAGGACAGAACAGTAAAGTACAGCACAGGACAGAACAGTAAAGTACAGCACAGGACAGAACAGTAAAGTACAGCACAGGACAGAACAGTAAAGTACAGCACAGGACAGAACAGTAAAGTACAGGACAGAACAGTAAAGTACAGCACAGGACAGAACAGGAAAGTACAGCACAGCACAGTAAAGTACAGCACAGGACAGAACAGTAAAGTACAGCACAGGACAGAACAGTAAAGTACAGCAAGCTTCAACCTTACTGCCTTGCCTCACTGTTCAAGGCCATGCTGACCTGGATATTCTAAGGGCAGAGCGTTGCCAAATTAATTGAGAAGCTATTGCACACACACACCCAGTTAGCCCCTAGTCCCCCCCCCGGCTTTGCTCTTTTGGATAATGAGCTGGAAATCTCTCTCACATTCTGTCTCTCTCTCTCTCTCTCTCTCTCTCTCTCTCTCGTCTTCTCCCTCTGAACTATAATCTCCCTCTCCCTGTTTCTCTCTCTCTGTTTTGGCTCCTTTTGCCAATTTCTCCCTCCCTCCCTCTCTCTCCCTCTTCCTCTCCCTCTCTTTCTCTCTCACTCCTCCATCTGACCGGGGCTTGGCCCCTAAGCCTGGTGTTTCTGATTAGATTTGAATAGGATCCCATTACAGCCAAAATACTTTAGAATTTACATACATTTAAAAAAAATATGAACATGTAGTGTGTGAGCGTGTGTGTGCCTCTATCATTTACACATACATGTGAGTACATGCAAAACAACCAGGTCACATGGGGGAGAGGCGTTGCACCATGAGGTGTTGATTTATTTGTTTTGTTTAAACTACGTTTTCTGTTCACTTGCCGCGATGTGAGATGGAAGGGTGTTCCATGAAATCATTGATACTATGAGAGATACTATGAGAGACTGGAATGCATAGTATTGATACTATGAGAGACTGGAATGCATAGTATTGATACTATGAGAGACTGGCATGCATAGTATTGATACTATGAGAGACTGGCATGCATAGTATTGATACTATGAGAGACTGGCATGCATAGTATTGATACTATGAGAGACTGGCATGCATAGTATTGATACTATGAGAGACTGGCATGCATAGTATTGATACTATGAGAGACTGGCATGCATAGTATTGATACTATGAGAGACTGGCATGCATAGTATTGATACTAGCACTCAGAATTCTTTCATCAAATCATCATCAATTGTGTTAGTGCAGCACATGGTGAGTGTCCTGTATAAGCATGCTGAAAGTCTGTTGTTCATTTGTTTACAGATAAATAGCATTGTATTTGGTCAAACCATTTTTTCCCTCAACAGTTTCTTAAGAGCTGACAGCAAGCTGACAGGCCTGCTGTTAGAACCAGCAAAGGCCACTTTGCCCACTCTTGAGTAGTGAAATGACTTTGGCTTCCCTCCAGGCCTGAGGACAAAGACTTTCATCCAGGCTCAGATTAAAGATTTGACAGATAGGAGTGGCTATAGAGTCAGCTACCGTCCTCAGTAGCTTTCCATCTAAGTTGTCAATGCCAGGACGTTTGTCATTATTGATCGATAATACTTTTTAAAAATGTATTATTTAACCAGGTAGGCAAGTTCTCATTTACAATTGCGACCTGGCCAAGATAAAGCAAAGCAGTTCGACAGATACAACGACACAGAGTTACACATGGAGTAAAACAAACATACAGTCAATAATACAGTATAAACAAGTCTATATACAATGTGAGCAAATGAGGTGAGAAGGGAGGTAAAGGCAAAAAAGGCCATGGTGGCAAAGTAAATACAATATAGCAAGTAAAACACTGGAATGGTAGTTTTGCAATGGAAGAATGTGCAAAGTAGAAATAAAAATAATGGGGTGCAAAGGAGCAAAATAAATAAATAAATTAAATACAGTTGGGAAAGAGGTAGTTGTTTGGGCTAAATTATAGGTGGGCTATGTACAGGTGCAGTAATCTGTGAGCAGTGGTGCTGAACAGTTGGTGCTTAAAGCTAGTGAGGGAGATAAGTGTTTCCAGTTTCAGAGATTTTTGTAGTTCGTTCCAGTCATTGGCAGCAGAGAACTGGAAGGAGAGGCGGCCAAAGAAAGAATTGGTTTTGGGGGTGACTAGAGAGATATACCTGCTGGAGCATGTGCTACAGGTGGGAGATGATATGGTGACCAGCGAGCTGAGATAAGGGGGGATTTTACCTAGCAGGGTCTTGTAGATGACATGGAGCCAGTGGGTTTGGCGACGAGTATGAAGCGAGGGCCAGCCAACGAGAGCGTACAGGTCGCAATGGTGGGTAGTATATGGGGCTTTGGTGCCAAAACGGATTGCACTGTGATAGACTGCATCCAATTTGTTGAGTAGGGTATTGGAGGCTATTTTGTAAATGACATCGCCAAAGTCGAGGATTGGTAGGATGGTCAGTTTTACAAGGGTATGTTTGGCAGCATGAGTGAAGGATGCTTTGTTGCGAAATAGGAAGCCAATTCTAGATTTAACTTTGGATTGGAGATGTTTGATATGGGTCTGGAAGGAGAGTTTACAGTCTAACCAGACACCTCTCCCACATGAACTTGACAAAATTCAAACTTTCAATGCTTTTCTTTCATTATTTGTTTTTTTCATGCATGACTGCGATGGCTCACTGTTCATTGGTGGCAGTTCCTGCCTAAGTTTCCACACTTTGCCAATGAAGCAATCAATAAAATAAGAATTTTGTGATGAATAAGCCATCGGATTTGATAAAAGATGGAGTTGATTGTGTTTTACTGCCCATTATTTCATGAAAGTTCTCTAACGATTCCATCATTCTTTATTTAATTGATCTTGGCTTCATAATACAGTTTCTTCTTCTTTACGCTGAGACGAGTCACGTCATTTCTCAATGTGCAGTAAGTCAGCCAGTCAGATGTTCAGTCAGACTTATTAGCCACTCCCTTTTGCCCCATCTGTTTCAGCCATGCAGTTTTTCAATTCCTCATCAATCCATGGAGCCTTAACAGTTCTAACAGTCAGTTTCTTAACAGTTGCATGTTTATCAATAACGTTATGAAGTTCAGCATCTGGATGATCCTTATTAATCACATCAGACCCCATTTTTTTTTTTTTACATCATCCACATAAGAGTCACAGCAAAATTGTTTGCATGATCTCATACACACTATTTTAAGTCCCAGCTTTTAGAACTTTGGCTTTCCTTGATATAGCCACAATATTGTGATCACTGCATCCAATGGGTACTGAAAAAATGTCATCAATAAATATGCATGGTCCTGTTCCTGTAGTGTACGTAAACAATTTTAATTCAAAAACTTGTCATTCACAAATGTAATCATTAAATTCCAAAATTGAACTTGTATTTCATGATTTGACACTGAATATAATATTGCATTCAGTTTTAAAATAAAGTTTCAATATAATTAATTGGTTGTCACATTACTGGGGATACAGATATTGTCTTGGTTGGTCACAGATACCTTAAAAAAAAGTAGGGGAGTGGATCAGAAATTTGACCACCATTTGTCTCATGCATCACAAAAACATCTCCTTCACATAGAGTTGATCAGGCTATTGATTGTGGCCTGTGGTATGTTGTCCAACTCCTCTTCAATAGCTGTGCAACGTTGATGGATACTGGCAGGAACTGGAACACAGGTCAATCATGAGCATCCCAAACATGCTCAATGGGTGACATGTCTGGTGAGTATGCAGACCATGGAAGAAATGGGACATTTTCAGCTTCCAGAAATTGTGTATACTATAGATTCTTGCGGCATGGGGCTGTGCATTATCATGCTGAAAGGTGATGGCGGCAGGTGAATGGCACGACAATGGGCCTCAGGATCTCGTCACAGTAACTCAAATTACCATAGATAAAATAAAATGGTGTTTGTTGTTGGTAGCTTATGGCTGCCCATACCAAAACCCAACCCCCACCATGGGGCACTCTGTTCACAACGTTGACCTCAGTAAATCGTTCGCCCACACGATGCCAAATTCTCTAAAACGACATTGGAGGTGGCTTAAGGTAGAGAAAACAACATTCAAATCAATGGCAACAGCTCTGGTGAACATTAGTGAAGTCAGCATGACAATTTTGTGCTCCCCCAAAACCTGAGACATATGTGGCATTGTGTTGTGTGATAAGAGTGGCCGTTTATTGTCCCCAGCACAAGGTGTACCTGTGTAACGATCATTCCATTTAATCAGTTTCTTGATGTGCCACACCTGTCATTTGGATGGATTGTCTTGGAAAAGGAGAAATCTTCACTAACATGGCTGTAAACAAACATGTGCAAAAATTTGAGAGAAATAAGCTGGGATGTTTTTATTTCAGCTCATGAAACATTGGACCAACACTTTATATGTTGAGTTTATATTTGTGTTCAGTATAAAACTAAGAGAAACTGTGACACATTTGTTGGTGTTTAGTTTTATTTCATCAGAGCAACCAAAACAACGCTAGCAACAGTTTACCCTATACAGTGGCATGGTTAGCCAGAACCAGATGTTGAAATGCATTAACATGTGGCCATGGTTTACCCCCCACTCTCATACAGTAGCATATGTACACTGTTTGTTTGCAACCAGGCTGTGCCCTGCTTCCTGGAGTTTGTTTAGCAGACAATGAAAGAAGCCAGACAGAAAAGTAGTGACATTTTTGACACCCTCTAACATCTACATCATTTGGCCAGATGTAAAGACTAGAACATCTAATTCCAAAATCATTGCCATTAATATGGAGTTGGTCCCCCCCATTCCTACTCCTCAGTGAAGGCTTTTCACTAGATGTTTGAACATTGCTGTGGGGACTTGCTTCCATTCAGCCACAAGAGCATTAGTGAGGTCAGGCACTGATTTTGGCCGTTTAGGCCATGGCTCACAGTCAGCATTCCAATCCATCCCAACGGTCCATACAATCCATCCCAAAGCGAGGTCCATACATAAATGGTTTGTGGAAATCGGTGTGGATGAACTTGACTGGCCTGCACAGAGCCCTGACCTCAACCCCATCAAACACCTTTGGGATGAGTGTGGAACGCCTTACTGCGAGCCAGTCCTAATAGCCCAACATAAGTGCCCGACCTCACTATTGCTCTTGTGGCTGAATGGAAGAAAGTTCCTGCAGCAATATTCCAACATCTAGTGGAAAGCCATCCTAGAAGAGTGGAGGTTGTTACAACAGCAAAGGGGGATAAACTCCATATTAATGCCTATGATTTTGAAATGAGATGGTCGACTGACAGGTGTCCACATACTTTTGGTCATGTACTGTATATTACTATATGAGACTGGGGGTAAACCGTTGCCGCATGCTAACGAATCTCAACATCTAGATCTTGCTAACCAGGCCAACTGTTGCTAGCATAGATAGCTAGCTGCCTTCATAAGAAGCCTGTTTGGTGTCGTTTTGGTTGCGCGGGGAAAATTCTATTAAACATCAACCAGTGTGTTAGTTTCTCTTAGTTTTAGTTATCCAAAGTGTTTACATTTCAATTAACAAGCAGCCAAGTTAACAATGCGATCGCAATGCTTTTATTTTAAATGTTTTACCTATTCTAGCTAGCTAGCTAACCTTAACCCTTGTCCTGCATTCCACTAATTAGTGCTGTGACTATGACAGACAGTTCAAACTTACCATTGTCAGTGGTGGTACAGTGGCATTGTGCCACATTATGCTTGATCAGGTGTAAAATTAAAGAACACGCCTTTCTTAGAACAGTTAGTTAATATGACTGCTCAGTGATCACTATTGTCTCTTGTATCGTCTGCCAGCAAAGACAGTCAATGCAACAGCCATTTATGAGGTCAGGTGGTAACCTGTTTTACTTTGCGATTGGCTGGAAGAGAGTTCAATTTATAATTTTTCTTCTACTTTCCTGGCTGGAAAAGTAACAAGATGTTGTTGCTAGCCGTTTTGAATCTGAATTTAGAAACTGAATTTGAATATTGAATTTTATTGTAATTGTATTTTAAAACTGAATGCAATATCAATTCAGTTTCAAATCATGAAATGCAAGTTCAATATAGGAATTTTATGATTCAATTTGTGAATTACGAATTACTCAAGAAATTATTACTCAAGAAATTATTATTATTTGTACATTGTTTGCACACTGATATGTGACATGTATTAATGCCATAATAGAACACAAAACAGGCATTTAAAAAAAATGTAATGTAACTAAACCGGTTCGGGCTCTAAACAGGTGGGGCTCTAAACAGGTGGGGCTCTAAACAGGTTGGGATCTGAACAGGTGGGGCTCTAAACAGGTGGGACTCTAAACAGGTGGGACTCTAAACAGGTTGGACTCTAAACAGGTGGGTCTCTAAACAGGTGGGTCTCTAAACAGGTGGGGCTCTAAACAGGTGGGGCTCTAAACAGGTGGGTCTCTAAACAGGTGGGTCTCTAAACAGGTGGGTCTCTAAACAGGTGGGTCTCTAAACAGGTGGGTCTCTAAACAGGTGGGGCTCTAAACAGGTGGGGCTCTAAACAGGTGGGGCTCTAAACAGGTGGGGCTCTAAACAGGTGGGGCTCTAAACAGGTGGGGCTCTAAACAGGTGGGGCTCTAAACAGGTGGGGCTCTAAACAGGGGGTCTCTAAACAGGTGGGTCTCTAAACAGGTGGGTCTCTAAACAGGTGGGTCTCTAAACAGGTGGGTCTCTAAACAGGTGGGTCTCTAAACAGGTGGGGCTCTAAACAGGTGGGGCTCTAAACAGGTGGGGCTCTAAACAGGTGGGGCTCTAAACAGGTGGGGCTCTAAACAGGTGGGACTCTAAACAGGTGGGGCTCTAAACAGGTGGGGCTCTAAACAGGTGGGGCTCTGAACAGGTGGGGCTTTGAACAGGTGGGGCTCTGCCCCACTTGCCCTGAACGACGGTCGCCACTGGTGTGTGTGGGTGAGAGAGACAGATTGATGTAGTCGTGAGTGACAGGTAAAGAGTAAAAGAGAGCAAGATAAACTGTTCCTTCACACAACAGAAAATGATGATTAAAGGCCTGAGTGAGAAAGAGAATAAAAAACAACACTCTCCTTTCAAATCGTCCTCTCCCCTTATTTCACTCCTGTCTCTCTATCTATACATGCCTCACCTGCCTGTACTTCGATTGCAATGGCTGCCGTCACACATCACAAGGTGCACCGCCTGCGCCTAGACGGTATTGTCAAGCACAACGTTTTTCCTCAGTTTTGCATTTCAAATTCTTGCTGAAAAGTTATAAAGAGACAAATGAGGTAGCCAGCCAATGGATGGTGTGGTTACAGGGGAAACCCAGGACAGGGTTAATCCCTTATTTTCTTTTGAGAGGTGTGAAGCGTTTTCAGGCAACATAAAGCCCTTTTCATTATGCCGACATATACCTGATTCGTACCTGCTTGAGCCCCCAAGCCCTATCCAAGCAGACACAGATTACGGAGGGGATTTTTACACATTCCTATTGTGTGTCTCTTTCAGAGCTATTAGACAAGACTCCTGAAGCGGGATTTGCCACCGCCTGCCGCTACCAGATGTAATTTAGAAGCTGTCAATCTCAGGTTGGAATGGTATGGTGTTGGTACTTAAATACTTAGAGCCTTGTGCATTTTCAAATTAAGAGGGGGGATTGAATAAGTTGCGTTTTTCGTAAGGATTTACTGTAGGAGTCATTTCAAAGGTAAAAAGCAGACAAACATTGCAAACAAATATACCAGTGACTGTATGTACACCAGTGGAGGCGTGTGAGGAGTTGAGGAGGATGGGAGAACCACGGTATAGGGGCTGAACGCACGGAGACAATGAAGCATGTTTCCTCTACGAATCTTTTTATTGAATTGCTAAACAGTAAAACAGATATGCATCAAGACTATCCTCAAATAAAAGGTGACATTCTGTACAGTCGGCGACTCAAATAAAATGTGGACCTCAGATCCAATAGTATTGAGCCAAATTAAAGTTTTTTTTGCTTCACCGTCCAAATACCGGAGGAGAGTGTAGTTTTATCAATGACCCCACTTGGATGACATCAGCTGGACTGGTCCTAATGTGACAGAGGTGGTTCGGTGAGAGACCTTGCCTGAGATCGGAATGACGCCTAGGCTTAAGCACAGCATGCTTATACAGTCTTAGACACATTTAAAGTCGTAGCTTCAATGTAGATTCTCTGGCAGTCACTCTAATTCATTCGTATAGCGATGTAATGGAGTGTAAATACATATAATCATGGGTTGTTAGCATTTATGCTACTCACAGCTCTTCCAGCTCCATTTAGCTTTTACCATAATTGTACTTACCACTACATCCATGCATAACTATGGTAGATTGACCAGTTTGTAAGGCCTCTCTCAAACCGCTGAATTATCAAAACACAGCTTAGAGTGTATGGGCCAAGGTAAAATGTAGGTAATGTAAAATGTAGGTAATGCGCATTATTATACCCCATCTTACCACTTACACACTCGTTCTTTAATGCGTCGACTACCCTACCTGAATCGAATGACTCACATCGGAAATGGAGAGAGAATGGATGTCAAAGGATCTTAGCATTTTTGAGGCAACTAGACAGTCATTTTCTGTCATCCTCTCTGTCCTTCAGGGTCTTCCAATGACAGGTGTTTTTGGGCTACAGAATGGGCTGAAGTGAATCTAAATGATCCGGATGGCTAAAGATTCCTGTGAGTGTTCCATGGTCTGTATTTGGCAAGTGCGTGGATGAATAGTGATGACTGGATTTGGGCGGCGTTTGGGGATCAGATTATGAGCCCCATGCTTGATTGTGCGAGTTCCACCCAAACCCACAAGGTTCTGCATATTGTAATTTCCTCTCTCTCTCTCTCATATCTGTCACATAATCTTTCTCTTATTGCCTAGATGTCTTTAGTTGACTCTGTTTTATCTCCCACATCCTCCGTACACTAACTTCTTTCACATTCTCTCTGTCATCTGATTTATTTCTCTCTCTCTCTCTCTCTCTCTCTCTCTAATCCCATTTTTCTCATTCAATCGCTCACCCTCTTTATTCTCATTTCTTTTTATCGCAATCCCTTTCACCCCCTCCTTCTCCTTTGCTCTCTCTCACTCCCCCCTTTCTTAATTTTTTCCCATTTGTTCTCTTTGCCATATGAATTTTGGTTTCCCCTCACTCTCTCGCTTCCCTCCATCTCTTTCTGTCTTTCTCTGTCTGTCTTATCGCTCTGCTGTGCCCTTGGCTTTACTATGTCTGGGTGCTTTGATGGTTGCCTCAACGATGAGATGAGTGACAGCTGGGGCCAATTTTCACACTCTAATCGTGACGACGTCATCGCTCAGCCCCGTTTCATTTCACATCAAGCGGGGCTGATTTGGAAGGTGAAAAAATTACAGGGAGGCATTTACTTCGCAATCTGGTATATCCTGCATTGTACAAACACCCTGAAACACCTCTTTTCTAAATACTATGGTATAGCTGCAACCACTATGACTGCTGCAAAATGTACAAGTCAAAACCAGCCAGAAATGTAAAATATCAATTTCAATCAGAGTACGCTGGTAGGCGGAGATATCAGAGGGAGGGTTCATTGTAATAGCTTCTTCTTCGTCTTTGCTGAGACCAAGGTTAGTTTCCAGATGTGTAGCACCGCAGTTCACGTCCAAATACAATAGACACATTAAATGACTCATCCATATACACATGAACATACTTCCGTGAAAAGGTCCTCTGACAACCATCTGAAATGCCCTTAGAGGCATCGTTTCCTACAGTTTTAAAATGCATTGGAGATGCAAAAAAAATCAAAGCAGATCCACCCAAGGGATCTGAACGATATGATTTCGCCTGAACGATTTGTTTTCTGATATTGAATTCATTTATTATTATTCATTTATTAACTAACTCATCCCCCCACAAAAAAATAAAAAATAAATGTAAAGATAGCTTTTTGTCAGTCCAAATGCCCAGATAATTATAAGCGGGGACACGATCAATGAGCACCCTCCAATTTACATATGCATAAATCATCAGCTACACTTGATACGTGATTTGTAGAATAGCATACATTTTGTTAAAACGCAAGCAGGTTTGCTAAATCGGAATTAATTCAAGAAATCTCTCATTCTTTCAAAGACAACATACATTCTACATGTTGGCCTAGACCAAACACCCTGCCTAACGGCCTCTCCCAATCTCCCTGGAGCCGGTTTGATGTACCAAAAAATGAAACACAGAGTCAATTGGAGAACAATAAAATGGAGATGGATTTCCAATGGCAAATCTCTCTGAGGAGGCAGGGATGTTAGGCAGGGGAAATGAAAGAATTGTGGGAGTGACGGAGTGACCCCAATCACACCTAGCTAGCTGTACATGTTTGGGTCATGTCAACATTTTCTCTCTCTCTCTCGAAAAACTAAAAAATACAAATAGCACAAACCACACCATCGGCATCGAACAGCGAAGAAGGGAGGGAAATGTCACTCCTCTAAGCCTCCTGATGCTAAGCACGGCAACGCTGGCAGGGAAGTTTAAATGAAATAACTGATACTTGGGCAGTGAAGCTCCTCTGTTGTCTTTGGCATTTCCTATTTTCTATCTTGCTATCAGCCCAGCCGTTCTGTTGAGAGTGCTGACGCTTTGCGTGCCTGCCGAAACAATAGGAGCTAACAATACCTTGGCACTGTGCACAGCTCCCCACTCCTCGGTGCCCGATATGAGTGAGCATGTTTTTAATATCTCCCTCATGAATTATTCATGAGATTAGGTACTCCGGCCCTCCGCTATTTATCGAGAATGCATTATTTTATAAAATCCCTCCACCTGCTACAACTCCGCTCCTGCTCCAAAATTGCTGTTTACTTCCCGATTCATTCATTCTCTGTCTTGTTCTCTTTCTCACTCTCTCCCTGAACCTATCTCTTTCACTCTCTCCTCTCTCCTCCTCTCCTCTCCTCTCCTCTCCCTTTCACTTTTCCTCCAATTTTCTCCTGCTTTCCTTCTCCTTCCATCTATTCTGCCGATGTCTGCACTAACCGATGGCGCAAACAAAGGACGGTGGCAACAGAAGTCGGGGTAATCTATTTGCACACTGCTCCAGCGTAATTAGATAATCAAGGGTCAACTTGCTTTGCTATGCTGATTACTACCGCCAAATGAATCTGTGTCAATTGTGGTGCAGCACACGTTCCAAGTGATTTTTGTGAGTTTATGGTTTCTGAGAGTCGTAGTTGGCTGCAGAACTGGGTTCAAATACTACAGATATAGGGTTAGGGATAGTCTGCTCTGGACTTGGGTACTGTGAAGAGACCTCTGGTGGCATGTCTTGTGGGGTATGCATTGGTGTCTGAACTGTGTGCTAGTAGTTTAAACAGACAGCTCGGTGCATTCAATGGTCCCATTGAAACTGGCAAGCTCAATCAAGCTAAAGTATTTGAGATGATTTCGAATAGTATTTGAACCCAGGTCAATAGTATGTCACTATTGGTATGAAGTGGATTGACATCGGCATTGTGTTCTGGTATTAGTGAAATGGTATTATCCCAATCATTCATGTGTAATATGTGTGAATAGCTGTAGATTAAAGTTTTCCTCGGCTAATACTGATGGACATATAGGCAATAGTAGTGGCTTTAGCTGATATTGGGTCAGTGCTTGAAGTTTGGTGAACTAGCTCTATAGACAGCACAGCACATAGGCCAGTGCCTCATAGTAAGCACGATAGTAGTGGCTTTAGCTGAGGTCAGTGCTTGAAGTTAGGAATTCTAGCTCTATAGACAGTACAGCACACATGTACAACAGTAGTGGCTTTAGTTGATCTCGGGTCAGTGCTTGAAGTTAGGTGTTCTAGCTCTATAGACAGTACAGCACATAGGCCAGTGCCTCATAGTAAGTACACTGTTGGACGTAACCGACTTGGTATTGAACCCGGGTCGCCTGAACGACTTATCCCCCCATTATCCCACTGAGCTAAAAAAAACAAACAGGCATTAGCATTGGGAACTTATACAAGTCTTAAGGTCTCAGGGAAGGTTAGTCATCATGCAAGAAACGTTTACTGATCCACCTCTGCTGGAACAAAGGTTGCCAGAGGGAGGTTACTTACTTCCTGGTTCGTTGGAGGAGGGCAAGGACCCCGGGCAGGGTGAAGGCACATTGTGGAAGGATAAGGATGGAGGTACTTAAGGGGCAGGAAACCCTCTACGTTTCACATAGACTGCTTTTGAGGGTTTATAACTTATTTGTTCACTTTTGTATTGACTTAAGACATACTCCAATAAGACCTTGTGGATCTGTGGCCATATATGAGACCCTTTAAATTTCAGAAGACCTTGTGAGGGTGTCCAACTGTCTCTGGTAACTTTTGTTTCTAGTAATGACTATGGCCAACTCCAATATGACCTTGTGAATGTGTGGCCATATACGAGACCCTTTTAAGTTTCAGAAGAACTTGCGAGGGATTCCAATTTTCTCTGGATTTTTAAATATTTTTTATCAAATCAAATACGTTAGTGAAATGTTCCATATTGACTGACCTTCATGTCTTAAAGTAATGATGGCCTGTCGTTGCTTATTTGAGCTGTTCTTGCCATAATATGGACTTGGTCTTTTACCAAATAGGGCTATCTTCTGTATACCACCCCTACCTTGTCACAACACGACTGATTGGCTCAAACGCATTAAGGAAAGACATTCCACAAATTAACTTTTAACAAGGCACACCTGTTAATTGAAATGCATTCCAGGTGACTAGCTCTTGAATCTGGATGAGAGAATGCCAAGAGTGTGCAAAGATGTCATCAAGGCAAAGGGTGGCTAATCTCAAATATAAAATATATTGTGATTTGTTTAACACTTTTTTGGTTACTACATGATTCCATATGTGTTATTTCATAGTTTTGATGTCTTCACTATTATTCTACAATGTAGAAAACAGTAAAATAAAGAAAAACCCTTGAATGAGTAGGTGTTCTAAAACCTTTGACCAGTAGTGGAAGTATTCAGACCCTTTGCTATGAGTCTCAATATTTTGCTCAGGTGCATCCTGTTTCCATTGATCATCCTTGAAATGTTTCTACAACTTGTTTGGAGTCTACATGTGGTAAATTCAATTGATCTGACATGATTTGGAAAGGAACACACCTGTCTATATAAGGTCCCACAGTTGACAGTGTATGTCAGAGCAAAAACCAAGCCATGAGGTCGAAGGAAGTTTGGAACCACCAAGACTGTTCCTAGAGCTGGCCGCCCGGCCAAACTGAGCAATCGGGGAGAAGGGCCTTGGTAAAAGAGGTGACCAAGAACCCGATGGCGACTCTGAAAGAGCTCCAGAGATCCTCTGTGGAGATGGGAGAACCTCCCAGAAGGACAACCATCTCTGCAGCTCTCTACCAATCAGGCCTTTATGGTAGAGTGGCAAGACCAAAGTCACTCCTCAGTAAAAGGCACATGACAGCCCCCTTGGAGTTTGCCAAAAGGCACCTAAAGGACTCAGACAATGAGAAACAAGATTCTCTGGACTGATGAAACAAAGATGTAACACTTTGGCCTGAATGCCAAGTGTCACATCTGGAGGAAACCTGGCTCCATCCCTATGGTGAAGCATGGTGGTGGCATCATGCTGTGGGGTTGTGTTTCAACTGCAGGGACTAGGAGACTAGTCCGGATTGAGGGAAAGATGAACGGAGCAAAGTACAGAGAGATCCTTGATGAAAACCTGCTCCAGAGCGCTCAGGACCTCAGACTGAGGTGAAGGTTCATCTTCCAACAGGACAACAACCCTAACCACACAGCCAAGACAATGCAGGAGTGGCTTCGGACCAATTCTCAGTACTGAGTAAAGAGTCTGAATACTTACGTAAATGTGATATTTCAGTTTGTTTTTGTATCCCTGCACATTGATCTGGTACTGGTAATCTCTGTATATAACTCCATTCTCATGTATGTTATTCCTCTTGAGTTACAAGTAATAATTATCTTTTATTTTCACAAAATGTACTCTACATCATTGGGAAGTACTCTTAAGTAAGCATTTCCACGTAAAGCCTACACCCGTGACACATGTGACATTAAACAAAAAGTTAGTTATCTCACCCCTCCCACCAACACACAGCACACAGGATACACAAACATAAACATACATAATGGACCCTTGGGAAGGTGAGACCAGGACCCAATCTCATTTGAGCTGCCCCAGTCTGCCTGTATTTCCTCGTGTTTTTACCGCTAGCCCTCTGTCACTGAACTTGTTGTGCGTGGGCTTCTCAAAACTAATCACCATCCTGGGCATTAACAATTGACAAGAGCTGACGCCTCGTCTATTTTTGGCTCCACCGAAGCTACCTGATTACACAACTAGGTCTCCCGGCATAGTTTCTGTCTTCTAAAAACAGCTCTCGTTTTTGCAGAACGAGGAGGGGTATTAAAGGGAAATTTAAACCATTTTTAACTTCATTTTCATCATCTCCAGCACCACTCCAACATCAACATAATGTGAAAATGTTGTGTTTCTCGGTTTTGTAGTAAAAGAAAGATAGAGGAAGATGAGTGTTTCCAATGACATCATCGGTGTGCATTTTGTGATTTTAAGCCAATTATGAGTAGGCATTGCCTCCTAATTGTCTGCTAATGGTTGAAGATGTCATTGGAAACACTTAGCTTCATTTTTTTTCTACCATTTTCACATGTGTTGATGTTGGGGTGGTGCTGGAGATGATGAATGTGTTCTTAACTGACTTGCCTGGTTAAATAAAGGTAAAATTAAAATAAATTTTTAAAAAATGAACATGAAGTTTAAAAAAAATAGAAATGTCCCTTTCTGTGCTAAAAGGCTTTGGAAGAAGTCCCTCTGTGCCATGGCGAGGCTTTACTCTGGGTCCAGGAATCCTTTCAAATTAGCATGCCGACCAACAGGGGAACCGCTAGAGATTTATGTTTATGTTAGAACTCCTTGTGGATAATGTGAAGATTGTTGATTGATTGTAATGTACTGCAGTGTATTTGAGGCGTAGCCCCGACCAAGAAACAAACCCAAGTCCAGTGATTGGTCAATGCAGCACCTTAGCTGTTACGCCAAAAGTATTACACCTCTTGATAATGTTGCTATTGGTGATGGATTAAGGTTGCTATAGTATGTGGTTTTGATCCCCAAACTTGCCCCAGAGATACAAGGAGTCCCCATGAAGGTTCCTGCCTTCCTGACATGTTCTCTATCACGGCTCGGGCCCTATACTCTGCTAGACGTGCTACTTAGGTCTGGTGGGGTAGGACAGATCTAGGATACTCTTCGACTTCCCACAAACCTGTGCGAGTGTCGCCAAGTTAGTTGTGTTTTGGGGGATGGTTAATACGCGCTGACATCACATAAATGTCATTTCATCCAGCAGAGAATATGTCATGCAAGCAGCATGTAAACCAACAGGGCGTCAAACATTTTATTCTTAGCTCCAGCCTCTGGTGCTCTCGCTCTCGCTCTCTGACACAGACAGAGACACACACCGTAACTAACACACAAGCATGCACACGCACACACGCGCACATTCTATCTATCTGTAGAACACATACAGTAAACAAACACACACACACACACACACGCTATCTTGCTATCTCTCCTCCCTTGTTCTCTCTGCCTCCATCTATTTAAATAAAATGGAAAACATACAGTAGGTTATCTGCTTGATTGCCCTGATACGAATTCATGTGATGCCTCTCATGCATTGAACAAACATGTTCGGTCTGTCACCTCCACAGAAAGCACTGGGATGAGAAATGCATTGGAATCTGTCAGATAAACAAGTCCTACTATGTGTGGTTGTCCAATCTCTATTTCTCATGGATCTCAGCAATGTGCATTGTATTTATATATTTGTGTTTCTCTCTCGCTTTCTCTTTGTTGCTCTCTCTCTCTCTCTCTTGCTCTCTGTCTCCTAATAACACTACAAGATTGAATCCACAGGGCCAGTCACAGGGATTTTCCATGTGTGGATCCATAGAGTGCACTATACAGCTGAGCTACACGAGCAGTAGTCGCCCATCAATGGTAAATCGCCTGTCTCAAGGAGAAACTGCCACTCATCTCGCCCGTAGATGGCTACATTTTGGGGTCAACGGCTCCCTTGCTTCCTGGGATTAGCGTGGGGACATGTGAACGCCTGTGAAGACAAACAGGCCTGCTTTGCTATTCCTCGTCTTTAATCCGTTGGTAATGCCACCAAAACAGCACGGCCAACTTAAGTCTTAGAGCTAGCTATCATAACATCGCAAGTATGGGAGAAAGCTTACTCAGATGGCAGGAGAGAATCGTGAATGTCTAATTAAACCAACCCCCCTCTTTTTAGCAGCCGAAATCTTAACTACAAGGATATTATTTTACTCCGAACGTGCTCATATTACAGACAGAACATTTAAGTAGTGCTAACACTAGCCAAAACATAACATGAGTAATGGCGGCGATTGAATGTTTGAATGTTCCATTTTTGAATTTTTGAATGAATGTTGGTTTAGTCGAATTGACAAGTTTGTCTGTTTTGGTTTAAGTCTTAACTTCTCTAACCTCCCTATCGGCATCTGTCCTCTCACCCTTGTTTAGGGTAAACATGTTCCGGTATGGCAACCACACACACCACCACTTAAGTCAATGGAAGAGTTGGAATCAATGTGCAAATTGATCAATTAGAAAAACGCTCTGTCTAGTTATGTGTATGTCATGACGCTAGCAGAGATGTGACCCCCCCCCTCTCTCTCTTTAACAACCAACTGACATTTCAGTCTGAGGTACTGACCTGTTCCACCCTCTACAACCACTGTGGTTATTATCTGACCCTGCTGGTCATCTATGAACATTTGAACATCTTGAAGAACTATCTGGCCTTTAATGGCCATGTACTCTTAAAAATCTCCCCCCGGCACAGCCAGAAGAGGACTGGAACTCCTCAGAGCCTGGTTCCTCTCTAGGTTTCTTCCTAGGTTCCAGCCTTTCTAGGGAGTTTTTCCTTGCCATCGTGCTTTTAAATCTGAATTGTTTGGGGTTTTAGGCTGGGTTTCTGTACAAACACTTTGTGACATCTGCTGATGTAAAAAGGGATTTATAAACAGGTCCTCCTATATGCGTAATTTGGAGTTATTTATGAAACTTTAGTTGTGATACAAATGTTATACAAAAGGTATATCAACTCTTATTACATGGAACACAAACTGGCTGCGCGTGTGCTCCATCGTGCATAAATTTATTTTGTCCCCCTACACCAAACGCGATCACGACACGCAGGTTAAAATATCAAAACAAACTCTGAACCAATTACATTAATTTGGAGACAGATTGAAAAGCATTAAACATTTATGGCAATTTAGCTAGTTAGCTTGCACTTGTTAGCTAGCTAATTTGTCCTATTTAGCTAGCTTGCTGTTGCTAGCTCATTTTTCCTGGGATATAAACATTGAGTTGTTATTTTACCTGAAATGCACAAGGTCCTCTACTCCAACAATTAATCCACACATAAAACGGTCAACCAAATTGTTTCTAGTCATCTCCCCTCCTTCCAGGCTTTTTCAGCTTTGAACTTATATGGTGATTGGCATCTAAACTTTCATAGTATTACCACGACGACCAGCAAAACAGTTCGTCTTTCACTCACCCACGTGGGTATAACCAATGAGCAGATGGCATGTGGGTACCTGCTTCTATAAACCAATGAGGAGATGGGAAAGGCTTGCAGCGCGATCTGCTTCAGAAATAGAAAGGACTTCAATTTAGCCCTTGGCAGATTAATGTGCTTCATTTGAAGAAGTTATTTGGCCACTTTAGTTGTGCTGCAAACCTTATCAAAACATAGGCCTATGGGCTATGCTACACGAGGTGTGCGACTATGAATTGAAACAGTAGAGAGAGAGAAAAAAAGGCATGCGCTATTTCTTGCCTTATTGCACACGAGCGTGGCATCGTTCACAAGTGATAACATTCACATTTGATAGGCTACTATTGGCACCCGTCAGACTATTCTTGATTTAATCTCGTCTTTACATATGTAAATAATATGTGTGTGATTTTTGTTTAGATTTAGAATGGACCATTATCATGCACTCATCTCGAAACAGGGGCAGGGGGAAACAAATACATGTCATCTATGCACTTAAATAGTGAATGGAGGATGCCTTTCCCACGGCTCATTTTCATGCCAGCCAAGTAGGTTATACTCTTGTTGTAAAGAGACGCAATGTGCTTAATATTAGGAAAGTTGAGAAATAAATATAGTAGGCCTAGCCTTTAGAAAGCTGATGGGATCCTCCTCTTTTTAATAGAGGCCATTGAAAAACTTTTCTTACATATTTGCATAGCCTATAGAAATGTTGTGCAACATGAGCTCATGGATTCTTATGAAGTGTATGATTAGATTTTCAATCACATTTGCATTGATGCCAGAGTGATTTGAGTGACAACAGAGTGCTAAGTACCAGGCAGATAGCAAGTTTGGTAGACTACTAATGACCATCAGCAGCATCAGAGCTTGGAGAAGCCTAGCTACCGTGACAAATAGGTCACGTGGCATTTGACTGTAGTCATGACTCGTGATCGCTGGCGTGGCGGTAATACGGTCACCATAACAGACCCACATACCCACACACACACAAACACACACACACACAGGCTACTGTAGCTATGGTCTGATCTGGTCGCCTGCAGCGGTTACACTGCCTTCTGACCTCTGTGTCTGTCTGTATCTGTAATGACAGCCCCAGGGACCTATATGCCCACTGCTGTTAAGGGGACAAAACTTTACATAATCGATGCTTGTCTTCAATGACATGGGGCCGGAGCAGAGGCTGGGGGTGTGTCAACAACTACAGGAATAAACGCATGGGTAGTAGTGTGTGGGTTTTGTGTGTGTGTGTGTGTGTGCACCAATAAAAGAATGTTTGTGTGCAGATGTACAGTACAATTCTGTACACATACCCCCCCCCCTCCCCCACACACACACACACACACACACACGCATACACACGCATACACACTAGAGGTTGACCGATTATGATTTTTCATCGCCGATACCGATTATTGGAGGACAAAGAAGCCAATACCGATTAATACATCAATAAAATCAATTTAGCCTCAAATAATGCAAAAACAAAGTTTTGGTGAAGAAAGTAAAAGTGCAATATGTGCCATGTAAGAAAGCTAACGTTTAAGTTCCTTGCTCAGAACATGAGATCATATGAAAGCTGGTTGTTCCTTTTAACATGAGTCTTCAATATTCCCAGGTAAGAAGTTTTAGGTTGTAGTTATTATAGGAATTATAGGACTATTTCTCTCTATACCATTTGTATTTCATATACCTTTGACTATTGGATGGTCTTATAGGCACTTTACTATTGCCAGTGTAACAGTATAGCTTCCGTACTGCTCCTCGCTCCTACCTGGGCTCGAACCAGGAACACAACGACAACAGCCACCCTCGAAGCAGCGTTACCCATGCAGAGCAAGGGGAACAACCACATTTGAAACACTATTAGAGCTCACCCCGCTAACTAGCTAGCCATTTCACATCGGTTACACCAGCATAATCTCGGGAGTTGATAGACTTGAAGTCATAAACAGCAGAGCTGCTGGCAAAATGTACGAAACTGCTGTTTGAATGATATATATAATTATATAAATATATATAAATATTCCTGTTACATTGCACAACCTTCAATGTCATGTCATAATTACGTAAAATTCTGGCAAATTAGTTCACAATGAGCCAGGCGGCCCAAACTGTTGCATATACCCTGCATATTTTGCAAGATTGAATCCCTGAGCTGACAAGGTAAAAATATGTCATTCTGCCCCTGAACAAGGCAGTTAACCCAACGTTCCTAGGCCGTCATTGAAAATAAGAATGTGTTCTTAACTGACTTGCCTAGTTAAATAAAGATTAAATAAAGGTGTAAAAAAATTATAATTATAAATAAAAAAAATCGTCCAAAAATACTGATTGTTATGAAAACTTGAAATCGGCCCTAATTAATCGGACATTCCGATTAATCGGTCGACCTCTAATACACACACACACACACACACACACACACACTAAGAAGAGACTGTCTCTCCTCTTCATTATGTCTAATGAAAGGACCAGCCTATTGGCACACACACTGACAACTTAAATTTATCATTGTTCCTAATACGTCGCAATGGCCAGTGATTAATAGGAAATAGACATTTGAAGCACCTTGAGTTCTGAGGCGCCTATATCCATGGCTCCAACCACCATCTGTCATATGAAAGAGAAAATGAGCTCCTCTATCCCTCCTCTATCCCTCCCTAAGCCTTCCGATCCCTTACCCCGATTTTGGCATTAATCCCAAAGGAATATTGGACTTTTAGCGGAATCAGGGAATGTGAAAATATACACATGGCTTAAGTCCTCAAATCATCGTCTGCCCATCAGCAAAGTCTGGAGGTGTCAGAGGATTGTTGTCAGAAGAGAAGAGAGTTTACATTCAGGGATTCAATTTAATTGCAATTCTTTTGAAGGATTGGGGGATTTTGTGGGAATGAGTCTTGAAATTCTCGTAAGTGTTGTTATTCGTATTGCTTTTTTACAGGGGCAGAAATTCACAAGGAGGCGTTATGGGAAATTTTGACGTAATTAAAGGGTTTGTTGCTTTTGATTTCAAATATCTTTATCTTTTGAGGCATATTTTATCCCTGTAAAATAGGTTTCTTTCCATGCCTTATATAGCCTACTTAGCTGCATAGAAGAAACTCCAGCACAACGATACTCTTCTATTCTTCATAATCTATTGAACAGACCTCCCACAAACCATTTCAGTCCATAGACCTTCAACGTGATATTAGGACATAGCTTTGAGAGCTTGTTGCAGCGAGTGTGTGTGTGTGTGTGTGACAGACCACACTGTCATCTAAGCACTCTGTCTATAACATTATTACTGCCTACCCAGTGAGCCACATGCTCCTCCAGCCTTGTTAGGGTCAAAAAAACACACGCACACATACATACGAAAAACTCAGAGGCCGGAATGGCCACCTAGGACCTTGCTCCGGCTAGGGGCATCCCTCTGGCTCCCTCCGTCATTCCTTGTGTGTTTCCACCCATCATTTTCATTTTGTCCCGGCCTTGTGGTGCAGTCTGCTTTTTATGGCAGTCATTAAATGTAGAAAGCTCACAAAGAGGACGCCACTACACACGCTAATTCCGCATTCAGATGACATCATCCGTGATGTCGCCGGAATAGATTATTGGGCAGTCTGAATATGCCACTTTATAATGAAAAGCTCTAATAAATAAACCGGCACTAGCAGCCTCATCTCTTAATATAGTGCTTTAGCCATTTTGGAAACCCTGGCTGTGTCCTAAATGGTGCCCCATTCCCTAGTGCACTAATTTTGAACCAAGGGCCATAGGGCTCTGGTCAAAAGTAATGGACAAAGTAGGGAATAGGGTGCTATTTGGGACTCAAACACCTTTAGTGGGATCTTTGGTCTGTTACACTTTGAGAGGTCAATGCGAAGTCCACGGCTATTTAGCGAAAGGTCCGCCACAGACGACTAGATATGCGTCTCAATGACACTTTTGAAGGGAAAAATAAGTTATGTTGGGTCTGCTTTGGGAGGGAGACATTGAGTCTATATTGAAGAGGTGGTGGTGCGACAGTTATGTGACATTTGTGTTAATTAACTAGTAGCCTTTTCAAACTAGTGAGCTGAACTGAACTGAATTGCTGTTACGGTTTTCTAGGTGTGAAGGAGAGTCGGACCAAAATGCAGCATGTAGATTGCGATTAATGTTTAATCAAACAAACGTAACATGAATACACACAAAACACTACAAAACAATAAACGTAACGAAAACCGAAACAGCCTATACTTGTGTCAACTAACACAGCGACAGGAACAAAGACAATAAGGACAATCACCCACGACAAACTCAAAGAATATGGCTGCCTAAATATGGTTCCCAATCAGAGACAACGATAAACACCTGCCTCTGATTGAGAACCACTCCAGACAGCCATAGACTTTGCTAGATAACCCCACTATCTACAATCCCAATAAATACACACCAAAACCCCAAGACAAAACACACCACAATACAAAAACCCCATGCCACACCCTGGCCTGACCCAATACATGAAGAAAAACACAAAATACTTAGACCAGGGCGTGACAGAACCCCCCCCCCTAAGGTGCGGACTCCCGAACGCACCTCAAAACAATAGGGAGGGTCCGGGTGGGCGTCTGTCCATGGTGGCGGCTCCGGCGCGGGACGTGGAACCCACTCAGTCAATGTCTTAGTCCCCTCTCCTCGCGTCCCTGGATAGTCCACCCTCGCCGCCGACCATGGCCTAGTAGTCCTCACCCAGAAACCCACTGGACTGAGGAGCAGATCGGGACTGAAGGACAGCTCGGGACTGAGGGGAAGCTCGGGAGTGAGAGAAAGCTCGGGAGTGAGAGAGCTCGGGAGTGAGAGAAAGCTTGGGAGTGAGAGAAAGCTCGGGAGTGAGAGGAAGCTCGGGAGTGAGAGGAAGCTCGGGAGTGAGAGGAAGCTCGGGAGTGAGAGGAAGCTCGGGAGTGAGAGGAAGCTCGGGAGTGAGAGGAAGCTCGGGAGTGAGAGGAAGCTCGGGAGTGAGAGGAAGCTCAGGCAGGTAGGTAGATCTACCAGATCCTGGCTGGCTGGTGGTTTCAGCAGATCCTGGTTGACTGGCAGATCCTGGCCGACTGGCGGATCTGGCGGATCCTGGCCGACTGGCGGATCCTGGCCGACTGGCGGATCCTGGCCGACTGGCAGTTCTGGCAGATCCCGGCTGACTGGCGGATCTGGAAGAGTCTGGTTGACTGGCGGATCTGGAAGAGTCTGGTTGACTGGCAGATCTGGAAGAGTCTGGTTGACTGGCAGATCTGGAAGAGTCTGGTTGACTGGCAGATCTGGAAGAGTCTGGTTGACTGGCAGATCTGGAAGAGTCTGGTTGACTGGCAGATCTGGAAGAGTCTGGTTGACTGGCAGATCTGGAAGAGTCTGGCTGACTGGCGGATCTGGAAGAGTCTGGCGGATCTGGAAGAGTCTGGCTGACTGGCGGATCTGGAAGTGTCTGGCTGACTGGCGGATCTGGAAGAGTCTGGCCGACTGGCGGATCCTGGCAGACTGAAAGATCTGGCTGCTCCATGCTGACTGGTGGCTCTGGCTGCTCCACACTGACTGGCGGCTCTGGCTGCTCCATGTAGGCTGACAGCTCTGGCGGCTTCTTGCAGACTGGCAGCTCTGGCAGCTCCTTGCAGACTGGCAGCTCCTTGCAGACTGTTAGCTCCTTGCAGACTGGCAGCTCCGGCTGCTCCATGCAGACTGACAGCTCTGGCTGTTCCATGAAGACTGACAGCTCTGGCAGCTCCATGCAGACTGACAGCTCTGGCTGCTCCATGCAGACTGGCAGCTCCGTGCAGACTGGCAGCTCCTTACAGACTGGCAGCTCCTTGCAGACTGACAGCTCCTTGCAGACTGGCAGCTCCGTGCAGACTGACAGCTCCGTGCAGACTGACAGCTCCGTGCAGACTGACAGCTCCGTGAAGACTGGCAGCTCCTTGCAGACTGACAGCTCTGGCTGCTCCATGCAGGCTGGCAGCTCTGGCTGCTCCATGCAGGCTGGCAGCTCTGGCTGCTCCATGCAGACTGACAGCTCTGGCTGCTCCATGCAGACTGACAGCTCTGGCTGCTCTATGCAGACTGACATCTCTGGCTGCTCTATGCAGACTGACAGCTCTGGCTGCTCCATGCCGGCTGGCAGCTCTGGCTTCTCCATGCAGGATGGCAGCTCTGGCTGCTCTATGCAGGCTGGCAGATCTGGCTGCGCTGAACAGGCGGGAGACTCCGGCAGCGCAGGAGAGGAGAGAGGCTCTGGCTGCGCTGAACAGGCGGGAGACTCCAGCAGCGCTGTAGAGGAGAAAGGCTCTGGCTGCGCTGAACAGGCGGGAGACTCCAGCAGCGCTGTAGAGGAGAAAGCCTCCGGCAGCGCTGAACAGACGGGAGACTCCGGCAGTCCAGGAGAGGAGAAAGGCTCCGGCAGCGCTGGAGAGGCGAGGCGCACTGTAGGCCTGATGCGTGGTGCTGGTACTGGTGGTACTGAACCGAGAACACGCACAGGAAGCCTGGTGCAGGGAGCTGCTACCGGAGGGCTGGAGTGTGGAGGTGGCACAGGATGGGCTAGACCGTGATGGCGTACTGGAGATCTTGAGAGCAGTGCTGGCACAGGACGTGCAAGGCTAGGGATGTGCACAGGAGGCCTGGTGCGTGAGGCTGGCACCAACTTCACCAGCCGACTAACACGCACATCAGGACGAGTATGGAGCGCTAACCCAGGTGCCATCAAATCCCCCACACGTTCCGTCGGGCGAATTCCATGCAAAAAGCACCAACACAGCAACTCCCTCATTTCTCTCTCCTCCAATTTCCCCATTAACTCCTTCACAGTCTCTGTTTCGCTCACCTCCAACACCGGCTCTGGTTCTGGTCTCCTCCTTGGCTCCTCACGATAAACAGGGAGAGTTGGCTCAGGTCTGACTCCTGACTCTGCCACACTCTCCCTGATCCCCCCCAAGAAATTTTTGGGGCTAACTCTCAGGCTTCCTTCCGAGTCGCCGTGCTGCCTCCTCATACCGGCGCCTCTCCGCTTTCGCCGCCTCCAGTTCTTCTTTGGGGCGGCGATATTCTCCAGGCTGAGCCCAGGGTCCTTCTCCGTTTAGGATTTCCTCCCATGTCCAGAAATCCTTATAGCGCATCTCCTCTTTGGGCTGCTCCTGCCTGTTGACACGCTGCTTGGTCCGTTGGTGGTGGGTGATTCTGTTACGGTTTTCTAGGTGTGAAGGAGAGTCGGACCAAAATGCAGCGTGTAGATTGCGATCCATGTTTAATCAAACAAACGTAACACGAATACACACAAAACACTACAAAACAATAAACATAACGAAAACCGAAACAGCCTATACTTGTGTCAACTAACACAGCGACAGGAACAAAGACAATAAGGACAATCACCCACGACAAACTCAAAGAATATGGCTGCCTAAATATGGTTCCCAATCAGAGACAACGATAAACACCTGCCTCTGATTGAGAACCACTCCAGACAGCCATAGACTTTGCTAGATAACCCCACTATCTACAATCCCAATACATACACACCAAAACCCCAAGACAAAACACACCACAAAAAAAACCCCATGCCACACCCTGGCCTGACCCAATACATGAAGAAAAACACAAAATACTTAGACCACGGCGTGACAGAACCCCCCTAAGGTGCGGACTCCCGAACGCACCTCAAAACAATAGGGAGGGTCCGGGTGGGCGTCTGTCCATGGTGGCGGCTCCGGCGCGGGACGTGGAACCCACTCAGTCAATGTCTTAGTCCCTTCTCCTCGCGTCCCTGGATAGTCCACCCTCGCCGCTGACCATGGCCTAGTAGTCCTCACCCAGAAACCCACTGGACTGAGGAGCAGACCGGGACTGAAGGACAGCTCGGGACTGAGGGGAAGCTCGGGAGTGAGGGGAAGCTCGGGAGTGAGAGAAAGCTCGGGAGTGAGAGGAAGCTCGGGAGTGAGAGGAAGCTCGGGAGTGAGAGGAAGCTCAGGCAGGTAGGTAGATCTACCAGATCCTGGCTGGCTGGTGGTTTCAGCAGATCCTGGCTGACTGGCAGATCCTGGCTGACTGGCAGATCCTGGCCGACTGGCGGATCTGGCGGATCCTGGCCGTCTGGCGGATCCTGGCCGACTGGCGGATCCTGACCGACTGGCAGATCCCGGCTGACTGGCGGATCTGGAAGAGTCTGGTTGACTGGCAGATCTGGAAGAGTCTGGTTGACTGGCAGATCTGGAAGAGTCTGGTTGACTGGCAGATCTGGAAGAGTCTGGTTGACTGGCAGATCTGGAAGAGTCTGGTTGACTGGCAGATCTGGAAGAGTCTGGTTGACTGGCAGATCTGGAAGAGTCTGGCTGACTGGCAGATCTGGAAGAGTCTGGTTGACTGGCAGATCTGGAAGAGTCTGGTTGACTGGCAGATCTGGAAGAGTCTGGCTGACTGGCGGATCTGGAAGAGTCTGGCTGACTGGCGGATCTGGAAGAGTCTGGCTGACTGGCGGATCTGGAAGAGTCTGGCTGACTGGCGGATCTGGAAGAGTCTGGCCGACTGGCGGATCCTGGCAGACTGAAAGATCTGGCTGCTCCATGCTGACTGGCGGCTCTGGCTGCTCCACGCTGACTGGCGGCTCTGGCTGCTCCATGTAGGCTGACAGCTCTTGCAGCTTCTTGCAGACTGGCAGCTCTGGCAGCTCCTTGCAGACTGGCAGCTCCTTGCAGACTGTTAGCTCCTTGCAGACTGGCAGCTCCGGCTGCTCCATGCAGACTGACAGCTCTGGCTGTTCCATGAAGACTGACAGCTCTGGCAGCTCCATGCAGACTGACAGCTCTGGCTGCTCCATGCAGACTGGCAGCTCCGTGCAGAAAACTATGAAAAACAAAGCAAAAAAAATGCTTTACAGTCTAGTCGGTCATTGGAAATGACCAAGAAGAAAAAGCCACCTTTATTCTTCACAATTCTCACTGATCTGTCACATATTTCACTGCTTGCTCACTTAGCAGTCAGTCACGTTTTGGGTGGATTACAGCTTTTCTATTCATTAAAACCACATCTACAAATCTGCCAGTAAAACGTGTGGTATCAAAATGCAATGTGTGGGAATAAGTGTGGGCCAAATTCAGTTGGATGCAAAACATGCGGATACACACACACACACACACACACCGGCACACGCCCACTCTCATGCATTGATGCACACACGCTCGCGCATATGCACACATGCTCTCACACACACATGCACGCACAAACACACACACACCGTGCAGCTCCAATGCAGGCTTGACATTGGTCGTGACCTAATTAACCGCTCGTGTGCAAGCACACTCTTTCTTATCTCCTGACAGAGGTTCTAAAAAATATCCCCACGTGCTCAATGAAATATGACTGCACTTCAGTCTAAACCATGTAAAGGACTGGTTAAAGGTAGATGCCTAGAAGATTGTACACGGCACGTTCACAGCCCTGGCCAACACCTCATGTCCACCAGATGCATCAAACTCTTTGCTTTCCGGCGGTCGTCATGCATTGTCAATGGAGCAGTCCGCAACGCTGCGTTGAGGGTGCCGCACGAGGCTGCAGTGCGTTCCGCGTTCTGGATGCTTTCGATATTTTCAACTCGTCCGTTGCTTTACGATGCTTTCTAATTACTTCCATGTGTGAGAGTATTTCCCGGTTCAAAACCATATGTTTCTTGAAGCTCGAAGGGCACATATGGTTCTCAGAATGGTATGTGCTAGCTGGAAAAGCATCGGGGCACAAATGATTGAGTACTAATCTACCAAGGTAGTGATGAAGGGTAAGGACCACTTCTCACAATATTCAAGTGGATGAAAAGTGCAGAAACAATACAACTGGTTATATAGTGGGGAGAACAAGTATTTGAAACACTGGTGATTTTGCAGGTTTTCCTACTTACAAAGCATGTTGAGGTCTGTCATTTTTTATCATAGGTACTCTTCAACTGTGAGAGACGTAATCTAAAACAAAAATCCAGAAAATCACATTGTATGATTTTTAAGTAATTGTTTTAAGTAAAAAGGTCTGTCATTAACAATTACAGGCCTCTACATGCTTTGTAAGTAGGAAAACCTGCAAAATCGGCAGTGTATCGAATACTTGTTCTCCCCACTGTAGTTATTTCAGACCCACTTGCTTTTTTCCTCCTTACTGCTGATTACCGTTATATGTAGTATGGCCAGTAGTGGTATAGGGAAACTGGACTAGTGGGAACAAAGAAACCCAAAATGAAATAAAAAAATGATTTAATGGTGATGAGTTCCTAGAGAGATTTTTCCCCCGGAATTAGGGAAGCTTGAAAAGTATGCGTGGGATGAAACTTGTAACAAACTTGGATGAAACACGAACTTGTAAGAAGTTGGGGAAATTGGTGAGTGCATTAATAGTTTATTGATAGGAAAAACCATAGGGATTCAACATAAGTCACACAACTAATGATTTAATAATAAAACTAATAAAACGTTAGTCCTACCAGAACCTAAGGTTGAGTCCTGAAGGGAAGTCAAAGTTCAAATCCAAGGAAATAAACCCCCCCAAAAAGACATACGTAATACCAAGTCAATGATCCAACATCAATCCAAAAGGTTCAATGGAAACCGATGACTTTGAACCATTCAATGTCCAGTTTCAACCAAAGCAGTGTGCATGAATTCATGTTAGTTGACAACAAGTACATTTTTAGAAATGTGTGTTGCAACGGTAGCTCAGAAGGTAGGTTGGAAAATATGACACACTCGGAGACGATAAAGAGTAAGGTTGAATCCAGGCAAAGGCACACTTTTTTTGTATTGTTTTGAAACGACACATCTGCACATTGTTGTTCTAATCATTTTTTTAATTTAGTAGGCTATATTATAAGCTTTTGCTGCATACTAAATAATGTTTAAAAAAAATTGTGAACTTGGAGGCAAAGAAGAGAACTAACCTAGGGTGTAAGATGCAAACCTTGTATTCTACCTGAGGGGTTAAAAACCCATGACTAACCTCTGCGCCACAGAGATTTGACAAATGATGGAAAAAAGTGTATCTGAACATCAAATGCTGCTGTTTGTCACTGACCTGCAGATGTCACTAACATGCATTGTGTTAAAAGCTCAGAGTAATTAACAGTTTTTTTTGGCACAATTTGGTGAAAGCCCCAAAGGCTTTAGAAAGCCTCGTTTTCCCATAACTACTAATTCAAGATGGCACTTTTGGGTTGGTCACACCTCCAACCACACCCATACCTGCAACCTTAAAGGGCTACTGCTTAATAGGCATATATCAGCACATTATAGTGTGCTAGTGACAAGACAGCCCACAGGGAGGAGGTGAGGGCCCTGGGAGAGTGGTGCCAGGAAAATAACCTCTCACTCAACGTCAACAAAACAAAAGGACCTGATCGTGGACTTCCGGAAACAGCAGAGGGAGCACCCCCCTATCCACATCGACGGGACAGCAGTGCAGAAGTTCCTCGGTGTACACATCACGGAAAAACTGAAATGGTCCACCCACACAGAAGGCTGAAGAATTTGGCTTGGCCCCAAAAACCCTCAAACTTTTACAGATGTAAAATTGAGAGCATTCCGTCGGGCTGTATCACCGCCTGGTACGGCAACTGCACCACCCGTAACCACAGGGCTCTCCAGAGGGCGGTGTGGTCTGCTCAACGCATCACCGGGGGCAAAACACCTGCCCTCCAGGACACCTACAACAACCAATGTCACAGGACGGCCAAAAATATCATCAAGGACCACCCAAGCCACAGCCTGTTCACCCCGCTATCATCCAGAAGGTGAGGTCATTACTGGTGCATCAAAACTGGGACAGAGAGACTGAAAAACATCTTATATCTTAAGACCATCAGACTGTTAAACAGCCATCACTAACCGGCTACCACCCGGTTAAACAACCCTCCACCTTAGAAGCTGCTGCACTATATACATAGACTTAGAATCACTGGCCACTTTAATAATGCAACAGTAGTCACTTTAATAATGTTTAAATAATGTTCACATACTACTTTACTCATCTCAAATGCACAGTTGAAGTCGGAAGTTTACATACACTTAGGTTGGAGTCATTAAAACTCGTTTTTCCACCACTCCACAATTTTTGTTGTTAACAAACTATAGTTTTGGCAAGTCAGTTAGGACATCTACTTTGTGCATGACACAAGTCATTTTTCCAACAATTGTTTACAGACAGATTATTTCACTTACAGAACAGGTGTAACCAGTAAACAGACAAGGAGGGGGAGGAAATAATCAGTGGCAGCTAGTAGGCCGGTGACGACGAACGCCGAGCGCCACCCGAACGGGAAGGGGAGCCTCCTTCGGTAGGAGTCGTGACACTGCCATTGCTCGATCGAATATTTATATATCTCTTAATTCTATTTTTCTACTTTTAGATATGTGTGTATTTTTGTGAATTGTTTTTAGATACTACTGCACTGTTGGAGGTAGGAACACAAGCATTTCGCTACACCTGAATTAACATCTGCTAAATGTGTGTATGTGACGAATAAAATTGGATTTGATTTGATTTTAATATAGTCTTTGCTAAGTACCTACGCTACATGACTAAAAGTATTGGGACCCCTGCTCGCCAAACATCTCATTCCAAAATCACGGGCAGTAATATGGAGTTGGTCCCTCTTCTGGGAAGGCTTTCCACTAGTTGTTGGAACATTGATGTGGGTATTTGCTTCCATTCAGCCACAAGAGCATTAGTGAGGTTGGGCACTGATGTTGGGCGATTAGGCCTGGCTACTGATCTAAGATCAGTCTGCATTCCAATTCATCCCAAAGGTGTCCGATGAGAGTTGAGAGCAGGCAAGTCAAGTTCTTCCGCACCGATCTCAACAAATGATTTCTGCATGAACCTTGCTTTGTGCACGGGTGAATTGTCATGCTGAAACAGTTAAGGGACTTCCACAAACTGTTGCTGCAAAGTTGGAAGCACAGAATTGTCTAAAATGTCATTACATGCTGTAGCCTTAACATTTCCCTTCACTGGAACTAAGAGGCCTAGCCCGAACCATGAAAAACAGCCCCATACCATTATTCCTCCTCCACCAAGCTTTATAGTTGACACTAAGCATTGGGACAGGTAGCTTTCTCCTGGCATCCACCAAACCCAGATTCGTCCTTCAGACTGCCAGATGGTGAAGCGTGATTCATCACTCCAGAAAAGGCATTTCCACCACTCCAGAGTCCAATGGTGGCGAGCTTTACACCACTCCAGCCGACGCTTGGCATTGCGCATAGTGATCTTAGGCTTGTGTGCGGCTCCTCGGCCATGGAGACCCATTTCATCAAGCTCCCGGCAAACAGTTATTGTGCTGACATTGCTTCCAGAGGCAATCTGGAACTCAGTAGTGAGTGTTGCAACCGAGGAATTTTATGCACTACGCGCTTCAGCACTCGGCTGTCCCATTCTGTGAGCTTGTGCGGCCTACCACTTCGCGGCTGAGCCATTGTTGCTCCTAGACGTTTCCAGTTCACAAGAACAGCACTTACAGTTGACGGGGGCAGCTCTAGCAGGGCAACAAAAATTGACAAACTGACTTGTTGGAAAGTTACTGAGCTCCTCAGTAAGGCCATTCGACTGCCAATGTTTGTCTCTGGAGATTGCACGGCTGTGTGCTCGATTTTACACACCTTTCAGCAACGGGTGTGTGGCTGAAACGGCCAAATCCACAGATGTTAAGGGGTGTCCACACACATTATTTTCCTAATTTCCTTAATTTCCTTTTTTAAGGACTAGATAATCGCGTTATGCGTTCACGGTAGTGTGTGTTACAAACTCTATGGATCTCCAGAGGATGAAGTTCGTCACCAGACACGTCAAATCACTCTCTTCCCATATCTGGAGTGTTTCCAGATGATTCGTCCTCACTCGTGTTTTATATCAAGTGATTCATGAAGTCTATGTTCTCCTGTTACATGTCTGAATGTTTGATAGCGACATCTCCTCCTCTCCTCATTTTTTTTAATGGTCGGCCCAGACGGAGTGGTGAGAAATGCCTCCAGAGTCAAATTCCCCAGGTCTCAAATCACCTTATTCCTTCCTCCCTTCTCCTTTCACATCACCCTAGGTGAATACATAAAACATTCAAAATCATTTTTGATATAAACCGGCTTAGATAAGGAGCCACTGCTTAACGATGGCAGTAATACTAATAATGATTTCTTATCTACAGCGGCGTGGATGAAAGGGGCGGGGGGACGTTTGATCCTAAGCTCTCGAAGGTAATGATGGTGGGTGAATAGCGATAGCAGGAGCCCCTTATTACGCATGTGTGTTTTTGTGCTTCATGTTCCTTCAACTCCTGCTATGATGAAGGTCAAAATGGCCGCCAGATTGGCGTTCACGGCGGGATGAAAAATGACTCATCATTCATTTGATGTAACCCAAAGCTCATTGCCATTCCGTGCCACTTCTTGCAGCACTTTTTAAAGAAGACCTGTTTAATTAAACACTGTTTAATCACTTGAGTTGGTGTAACTAGTTAATTATCAAACCGGCTGTATTAGTTATGAAAGATTGGGTGGTAAATGTTTTTGAACTCGTTTTGATCCACAGTCAGGATTCATTCTTCTGTCTCTATGTGGAAAGAAAGTTCCAAAACTTTAACGGTGGTTGGTAGACATACATTTTCCAAAGATCTAAGTCGGCCATGACATAGTAGTGTCACACCCTGATTTGTTTCACCTGTCTTGGTGATTGTCTCCACCCCCCTACGGGTGTCGCCCATCTTCCCCATTATCCCCTGTGTATTTATACCGGTGTTCTCTGTTTGTCTGTTGCCAGTTCGTCTTGTTTGTTCAAGTCAACCAGCGTTTTTGTGTCTACGCTCCTGCCTTTTCCAGTCTCTCTTTTTCTCGCCCTTCTGGTTTTGACCCTTGCCTGTCCTGACTCTGAGCCCGCCTGCCTGACCACTCTGCCTGCCCCTGTCTCTGAGCTTGCCTGCCTCCGGTACCGTTGCCCCACCTCTGGTTTACTAACCCCTGCCTGCCTTGACCTGTCTATTGCCTGCCCCTGTTGGATAATTAAACCATTGTTAATTCGACGTTGTCTGCTTCTGGGTCTTACCTTCATACCTGACAGTAGTCTTTACTTGTGGAATGGTCAGGTGTGTGTCAGACATGGCCAAAGCCTGGGCTGTGTTCATTGGGCACTAGGCAAAATAAAAAGTTCTGAAACATGCAGGGACCACCTGTACTTGTCCAATTGCAAACATTCACTTTCATTACAAAATTTCGTCAAATGTTACCCATTGAGTGCATTAATGAACATAACCCAGGCACTGTCATGGAAATTGTAGGCAAGGACAAGGCAGACAGATCGCTTTTCAAACCCCATTCACAGCCACTTGCATGGCTCTTTTAGGCCCTCATTCCTCTCTCACTGTCGCACAGATATCGTCAGGAGGGGGGAAGATGTCTATGAAAAACGTATCCGGTATCATTGATATTGGTATGAATGACGAATTGTGTCAGTTGATTCCTTCCCCCTACTGGGATGCTATTATGAAAACAAGAAAGGAGGGCTGGAGAGATGCGAGAGCAGAGAGTGGGGGAGGAGGTGGCTGTGAGAGGCTTTTGAATGCAAACACCTTTATTAATACACATATATTGATTTGGATCATCTCGAAAATCACATTACTGTTCCGGGGCTTGTGACGCACAAGTCTGCCCGACGAAAATAGCCAAAGCTGGAAAGCTGCAAAAAATATTACCAGAATGGATAATGCAAAAGAGGCTGATTTAGACTGCAGGTTTAGGCCTTTACACAGACAATGGATTCAAGCACTCAGCTCTGCATGCACTGACCAAAGCCTATAGATCCACTTTCCTACTCATTCATCACTGCTGCACTGCTTGTTGTAGCGCTGAGTGGAAATGGGAAGAATGTGCATTTTATGGCTTATAAAAGTGTTGAGTAAAACGTGTTGACAGTGCTGAGTAAAAACCTAAACATGATCTCACTCATAAAAACAGCAGCTCTTTGCTGTATTTGTTGACAGTCTCTATCTAGTCATGGTTTTAAATGTTTTTTGAAATCTCACAGTATCAATTTTGCCGTAGCTTTCTTTTATGCCTGCTATGTTACTGCAGACTCGGTCATCTGAGCAATCTGATTGGCCAGAGGTTACACAGTGCACTTGATTTCCTCTCCAGGCCCACCGGGAAGGCAGAGTTTGTACCTTCAGACACATGAAATGGCAACAGTTTACCTGGTGCGCAGGGCAGCTGAATTGGACCTACCACCAACAGGCCGAAACAAATAAAAAAATAGGAACATAAGGCTTTATCGTTGTTGTTTTACATAAATGTTTGGGATCGACTAGAAATGCCTTGTAGATCGACAAGTCGATAGTCAAGTCACTGTACTAAGAAATATGGAATTGTTTTAATACGGTCATGACAAGGATAATTTTGCTATTTGATGTAGAATTTTAAGACCCCTTGAAGTACCAAATAAATACAGTGGGGCAAAAAAGTATTTAGTCAGCCACCAATTGTGCAAGTTCTCCCACTTAAAAAGATGAGAGAGGCCTGTAATTTTCATCATAGGTACACTTCAACTATGACAGACAAAATGAGAAAAAAAAAATCCAGAAAATCACATTGTAGGATTTTTTATGAATTTATTTGCAAATTATGGTGGAAAATAAGTATTTGGTCACCTACAAACAAGCAAGATTTCTGGCTCTCACAGACCTGTAACTTCTTCTTTAAGAGGCTCCTCTGTCCTCCACTCGTTACCTGTATTAAATGGCACCTGTTTGAACTTGTTATTAGTATAAAAGACACCTGTCCACAACCTCAAACAGTCACACTCCAAACTCCACTATGGCCAAGACCAAAGAGCTGTCAAAGGACACCAGAAACAAAATTGTAGACCTGCACCAGGCTGGGAAGACTGAATCTGCAATAGGTAAGCAGCTTGGTTTGAAGAAATCAACTGTGGGAGCAATTATTAGGAAATGGAAGACATACAAGACCACTGATCTCCCTCGATCTGGGGCTCCACGCAAGATTTCACCCCGTGGAGTCAAAATGATCACAAGAACGGTGAGCAAAAATCCCAGAACCACACGGGGGGACCTAGTGAATGACCTGCAGGGAGCTGGGACCAAAGTAACAAAGCCTACCATCAGTAACACACTACGCCGCCAGGGACTCAAATCCTGCAGTGCCAGACGTGTCCCCCTGCTTAAGCCAGTACATGTCCAGGCCCGTCTGAAGTTTGCTAGAGAGCATTTGGATGATCCAGAAGAAGATTGGGAGAATGTCATATGGTCAGATGAAACCAAAATATAACTTTTTGGTAAAAACTCAACTCGTCGTGTTTGGAGGATAAAGAATGCTGAGTTGCATCCAAAGAACACCATACCTACTGTGAAGCATGGGGTGGAAATATCATGCTTTGGGGCTGTTTTTCTGCAAAGGGACCAGGACGACTGATCCGTGTAAAGGAAAGAATGAATGGGGCCATGTATCGTGAGATTTTGAGTGAAAACCCTCCTTCCATCGGCAAGGGCATTGAAGATGAAACGTGGCTGGGTCTTTCAGCATGACAATGATCCCAAACACACCGCCCGGGAAACAAAGGAGTGGCTTCGTAAGAAGCATTTCAAGGTCCTGGAGTGGCCTAGCCAGTCTCCAGATCTCAACCCCATAGAAAATCTTTGGAGGGAGTTGAAAGTCTGTGTTGCCCAGCAACAGCCCCAAAACATCACTGCTCTAGAGGAGATCTGCATGGAGGAATGGGCCAAAATACCAGCAACAGTGTGTGAAAACCTTGTGAAGACTTACAGAAAACGTTTGACCTCTGTCATTGCCAACAAAGGGTATATAACAAAGTGTTGAGAAACTTTTGTAATTGACCAAAAACTTATTTTCCACCATAATTTGCAAATAAATTCATTAAAAATCCTACTATGTGATTTTCTGGATTTTTTTCTCATTTTGTTTGTCATAGTTGAAGTGTACCTATGATGAAAATTACAGGCCTCTCTCATCTTTTTACGTGGGAGAACTTGCACAATTGGTGGCTGACTAAATACTTTTTTGCCCCACTGTATACTACAAAATGATTTGATCAAACATTTCATTCAGCCTTACTGCTTGTTGAATAACAGTGTAACGTGTGCTCTGGGAGACAGGAAGCAAGTTCAGGGAGTGAATAACTTAATAAATGAACGAAACATAATACAAAACAAGAAACACGAACAACGCACAGACATGAAACTGAAACAGAAACAGTTAGGGACCGGTCACCTCTGCTGAGGCGCTGGAACCTGTCGATCCAGCTGAGGCGCGGGAGAATGGCGACCTAGACCGCCAGAGAGAGAGCATATGTGACAAACAGATTCACTACACGGAACAACAGATAGCCCTCCCCCCAAAAAATAAAATCTAAAGGAATTTGTTCTGAAGTGTATGTCCTATATCTGAGAGATATAAGAAAGATCAGGAAGTATATATCTAAAAAATATACATGTATTGAACCCCTTATTTTTGGCACTAAACAGTCTCCATACTATACTGTTGTCGTGTGTTTGGCAATGCCGGATTAAGTGATATGACATGCTATTCTATAAAATCCTTTCTCTGTAATTAATATTACCTGATTGAGCTAATCATGTAAATGTAAATAACTAAGTCGGGGCACCACGAAATAATATTTATAGAGCTTTATTCTTCCGAATAAACTCTTAAAGACCTAGTAATATTTTAAATCAATAGCAGTCACTAATAATTCAGTCTCATCTTCACAAACTCTGGCTAACAAGTTGAATCAGCAATACAGAATTGGGTTTAATTATTTATGTACTAAATACCAAACTAATCACACAGAATTACATATACACAGAATGAATCATACATTGTTTACAAATTCATAAAGGAAAACGTCCCTAGCAGGCGGAACAGATATGACAGCTGGTTACACAAAGAAAAGGGGGATTGGGTTTGAGTGAAAGAGCGGGAAGACTGAAGAACAAAGGGAGAAGTGGTGTCTCTATCGTAAATACAGTATCTTATGCATTCTAAATGACCGCCCATTTGGAAAAGGAAAATGCAATAAATATTTACTCTGAGCTGCGCTAAGGTAGGTTGGTGGTAGATGGAAGGGCGTGTTGCCCAACCGAGTCCTTTGTCCTTTGAAGAATGTCTCTGGTGGTAAATTGAATACGTTGTAGTAACGTCATTTTGTGGTAGACGGGATACTCTGTCTGTTCTTTCCTAGCCCACGTTTGCAGCTGCTGTTGCTAACTCAACAACTAGGAGGTATCACTTCTGTGGTGAATAAGAGTTCAAAGTTCATACCATTCGCAACCAAAGCTCACGCCGAGGTTGGCTTAGTTCTGTAGTTGACATGTTAGTAATTTTAACGCAGAGGCCGCAGACCTCACGTACTTGGAACAGGAGGTTACATTTTCGTCAAGGCTTTATATAGTGGAGCGAGAAGGGTGTGTTTGAAAAGTTTTATTACCCATGTCTCTTCACAGGGGCAGGCCACTGATTGAGCAGAGTCCTAACCGTATGAAAACCCAAATCTCTCATTTGGAAGCTAAAATTACATTTCATCTCTTCACCAATTATTTTATATTCAAACATTTAATTTGAACAACAATTCCATGTGAATCCAATAACTATAATGTGCATACTTTCCACTGTAGAATTTATGTCATCCAATCATTGATGAGAATGTCTCAGATGACAACCGAACTGACATCATATTCACTGCATATGTTCAATTGGTCAGATTACCAGTATATAGTTAATTTCCCCCTACCTTCTGATGTTCCCAGAATATCTATGTTAACCTGGGGATGTCACCAAATGTCACATCAGTAGGGTAGAGAGAGGAAAAGGGGGAGAAGAGGTATTTATGACTGTCATAAACCTACCCCCAGGCCAACGTCATGACACTGCACTTCCATCATTTTTTTCCAACTGGTACCGGGTGACCTTCAGACGAGTCTTGTGAGGCCTGTGGCCGTACTAAAGCAAAACAACTGACATGTAAGTGTCCGTGAGAGTCTCACCACTCCACAGAGGGGTTATCAGTGTGTAACCCAAACTGTTCGGACACTACAGACAGAAGTTGGCAGATCAGCTGTACCGAATTCAGACAAGTCCCACGACGCTTGCGGGGGTCGTAGAGTAAAACTGAGAACACCATCATCTTCGCGAGAGTCTCATCATTCCATAGAGGGGCCAAACCATTCAGACGCTACAAACCATTTTGTGAGAAGACCGACTTTCTGTATGTCTTATGGTCTGATAAACACCACTCTAGCGCTGTGGCCATTCACCACAGATGGTCCTGTGTGGCTCAGCTGGTAGAACATGGTAGAACATTAGTCGAGCATGGCGTTGCAACGCCAGGGTTGTGGGTTTGATTCCCAAAGGGTACTAGTGTGAAAATGTATGCACTCACTACTTACTGTATGTCGCTCTGGAAAAGAGTGCCTGCTAAAATGTGGAAGTGTGACGTTGGTGGAATGAGATGCATCCAATGCACCAGATATCTCAAGCTTAAACTAAGAGATTTTTCATTAACCTAATAAGATTTTTGTGGGGGCGCGGACAACGACTCTAGGTTAATTTGTCCATTTCTGAATGTTTTCTCTGGATATGTTGTTGTTTTGTCACAGCATTATAATTGCCATGACACTGGGAATAACTATTTGGCCATTAACGGTTCCAACTTACCTCGCTGCACAATACCATAAAGGAGAGCCTTGGAGTGACATTGGTTGAAGTGACTAGGTTTTCCAACCAGTCCCAAGAAGCGAGTCAAAATTATAGGCAGTTGTATTGGAACATAACGCCTACCTTTACAGTTTTTTTTTTACAATCGCTAGGACCCATTTCTCAAAACTTAGGTCACTTTTTCAAAACTCTTCACACAGTGAGCACAACAGCAGTCTATGCGGGCGAAACTGTGGATCATTTTGTATTGCTTTAGCACAAAATGCATTCAATTACGACAATTTTCAAATTTGATCAATTATTTTCTCACTCAGACACTACCACCAAAACCCTATGTACCTACAGTCCAATTTGCACGTTTACATACTCGTTTCAAAACTTTTAAACTTAAGTTCAAAACCTAACATAACACAAAATTGAATAAGACAGCAAATTGCTACATTTCTACAGTAATACAGCATATTCCAAATCTAAAAAATTCAATACTATCAAAACAATTAGACCAACCACAGCTGATTCCCATTGTAGCTGAACACCTACCCAGGTGTTAGTCTTTCAATTGCATTACCATCTATATTACAGTTTTTCTCAGTCGCTTTGGTGCATTTCTTTAGATCAAAAGTGCAATTCTTGACTACTTCTACAAATTCCAAATCATCTAGTCACTTGTGCACATCATTAAAGCAATTTCTTATTCCTTTGAACAAATTGAAATTGATAATTTACAAGTGTCAGCTTTTTTCCACATTATCAATTGCTCATGTCATGTTGATCAAAATATAGTAGATGGTTCTCTGTTGAATAGTCTTACCCCTCAAAACATCTAGGCATAAGTTCCTTGCATAGGCCATTACATGCACAATTGTTGAACTATTTGTCATAAACTGTCAGACATAGTTTTACACATTTCTATTAGACCTTTTGTACAAAAACGTGAATTGATGAATTGTGCAGGTGAAATTGACCCTCACTCATGAAGGAATGTAAAGTGTTAGTTCAACCAACAATCAACCAGTTGTCTAAATTGCTCAAAGGTGCATCTCATGAAGAATCAATTGGCAAGCATATATAGACAGACCACAACACAGAGTTGCAATTTTCCAATAATGGATGGACCAGGAAACGAACAGGGTCAACAGCCAAGAGGAGGAAGAAGAGGAGCAAGGATGCGTGGTGGAAGGCAAAACAGAGGAAGAGGCAGAAGAGGACATAGGTGCATATCTGATGACATAAGGGCTGTCAATCATGTTGTCAATCATGGCCTGACAATGGCTGAGACGGGTTGAAGGGTGCAGCCGAATATTGGGAGATCAACCGTGTCCTCAATAGTTCAAACGTTTCGAAGAGAGAACAGGTATGTCCACCAATGTACAGTGCACTGTTACTGTATATAAGCAGTACACTGTATACTTCCTACAATGCTTCATATTACAGTAGTCATTTTATAGTGATACATAGTACAGTAAGCATAAACTGCACACATTTCCATTGCTGTGGAAGGAACATGCAATATATGTACATTTTATGTCACTCTTCCTTACCAAAACAAATTCAACTGTGTGTTCTGGGATATAGCGTATAATGGAGTTGGAATCAAGTGAACCATCTCACAACTTTGTATACGTGGATGAGGCTGGCTTCAACCTGACCAAATGTAGAAGGCGGGGTCGGAATATCATCGGTCACAGAGCTACTGTGGATTTGCCTGGCCAACGGGGAGGAAATATCACCATGTGTGCTGCTATTTCGGAGCATGGTGTCCTAACCCATATCCCCCTTATAGGGCCATACAACACCCAGCATCTATTCAACTTTTTAGAGACTCTCTACAGGGCTCTCATCCCTAATGATGAGAGGGGTCTGTTTAGAGAGGATTTGCCAATGTATGTGGTCATTTGTGATAATGTGAGTTTCCATCGATCAAACATCATAAGGCAATGGTTTGTGACCCACCCGAGGATGCTCATAGAATTCCTCCCACCTTATTCACCATTCCTTAACCCAATTGAGGAGTTATTGTCAGCTTGGAGGTGGAAGGTGTACGATCGTCAGCCACACACACAGATGACCCTGCTGGCTGCAATGGATGCAGCATGTGAGGACATCACAGTAGACGCCTGCAGAGGATGGATAAGGCATTCCAAAAGATTCTTTCCAGATTGCATTGGAAGGGAAAATATCCGGTGTGATGTGGATGAGAATATGTGGGCCGACAGACAGGAACGTCTGGATGTGTAGAGACAGCACAACAGTGCTGCGGGCAAAGTTGTGCCTTAGGGGTGGTTTCCTGTGTTTCTTTCTAATTTCATTTTTTTTCCTTTGTGCCCCTTGGCTTGTCCAGTCTCTTTCAATCAATAACCCACATACAGTAATATGTAAATAATACTGTTGAAATTGATATATGCCATAGAAGTACAGCCTTGTGCATTTTCCATACAGTAACTGTCATCCAAACTGTAGCCTAAGTTTACATCAGGTAATACTGTCAAAGTACACAGTCACATTGACAACATGCCTAAACATTTTGACGACATGATCATTGGCAATGAATATTTACTTTTGAAAGATGTACTAAGGATTTTTAGTGACTGACTAGCTTTAGAAACATATATATTGTATATTGCAGTTTGTACAAATTGTTCTGAGAAATGCACTTGTTATTTTGCACATGTTAGGGATGATGTGAAAAATGCACCAAAGCGACTGAGAAAAACTGTAAAGGGGACATCTTAGGAATAATGCTGTACTGTGATGTGAACATGGACCCAGACAGAGATAGAGAAGCGGCTGACAGATAGAAGGATAGAAGAGTGACTGGGAGAGGAAGTGGAGTACGTACGCGTGGTGGAAGAAGACAGAGGAAGATCAAGGGCTGTAGTCTCAGATGAATTTAGGGCTACTATAATTGATCGTGCAATAAATCATGGTCTATCAATGAGAGAGGCTGGTCTGAGAGTACAGCCAAATCTGCAACGCTCAACAGTATCATCCACTGCTACACATTTCCGGCAAAACAACAGGAAAGATGTGCATTCTGTAAGGGCATCTGACTGAACTGCACATTACAGAAGTAAATTGAGCAAAGCCTCCAAACCCACTTGTGTGTAATTGTTTTTGTGTTTCTGCTTAGGACCCAACAGTTACCTCCCACGGGTGGTAAAGGGAGGATTTTCACTGCTGTGCAGGAAACTGCAATTGTTGATATGATCATCAGCAACAATGGCATAAAACTCACAGAGATTCTGGACAGTGTTTTGCAGTTAACATTCCATTTGGAAATATTCACAATATAAGCATAACAACTCTTTCTAGAGTCCTGAAACAACATGAAGTCAGGATGAAGCAGTTGTACACTGTCCCCTTTGAGAGGAACTCTGAACGAGTCAAGCAATTTAGGAACCAATATGTCCAGTTAAGATGACTATAACATACAGAACTGGTTTTGAACAAAACCAAACAGGGCAGAGGGCACACAATGGCATGTTTTTAGGTATAATGTAAACTACCGTAATAGCCTAACTCTTATGTTGCCTTAGAGAGTCATGGAGATTGAAGCCAGGCAAACACCTGATATATTCATATATGTGGATGAGGTTAGTTTCAACTTGGCCAAAACACGGCGGAGGAGGAAGGAATGTGATTGGGAAAAGAGCCACAGTGGATGTCAGGGGCCAGAGGGGTGCCAACATCACAATGTGTGCAGCAATATCCTCTAATGGATTGCTGTTACACAAACGGCTAATTGGGCCACACAACACAAGCGTCTCATTTCATTCCTGGATGACCTCTATGGAAGGAGTTTGCCAGGTGAGGGAAGGGTTGCAGTGAAGCGAAATCGACCAACGTTTGTAATTGTATGGGACAATGTGGCATTTCACCACTCCCGTGCAGCCACAGAGTGGTTTTCAGCCCATCCCAGGATGGTGCCACTTTTCCTCCCACCTTACTCTCCATTCCTCAACCCCATAGAGGAATTATTTTCCTTGTGGAGGTGGAAGGTTTATGACCACCATCCACATGATCAAATGTCCCTCCTGGACGCAATGAAGGCTGGATGCCTGGACATATCTGCAGAAGAAATTTCTTGTTAACAAACTATAGTTTTGGCAAGTCTGTTAGGACATCTACTTTGTGTATGACACAAGTAATTTTTCCGACAATTGTTTACAGACAGATTATTTAACTTATAATTCACTGTATCACAAATCTAGTGGGTCAGAAGTTTACATACACTAAGTTGACTGTGCCTTTAAACAGCTTGGAAAATTCCAGAAAATAATGTCATGGCTTTAGAAGCTTCTGATAGGCTATATTACATTTTTTTGTGTCAATTGGAGGTGTACCTGTGGATGTATTTCAAGGCCTACCTTCAAACTCAGTGCCTCTTTGCTGGACATCATGGGAAAATCAAAAGAAATCAGCCAAGACCTCAGGAAAAAAATTGTAGACCTCCACAAGTCTGGTTCATCCTTGGGAGCAATTTCCAAATGCCCTAATGTACCACGTTCATCTGTACAAATAATAGTACGCAAGTATAAACACCATGGGACCACGCAGCCGTCATACCGCTCAGGAAGGAGAAGCGTTCTGTCTCCAAGAGATGAACATACTTTGGTGGGAAAAGTGCAAATCAATCCCAGAACAACAGCAAAGGACCTTGTGAAGATGCTGTAGGAAACAGGTACAGAAGTAACTATATCCACATTAAAATGAGTCCTATATTGACTTAACCTGAAAGGCCACACAGCAAGGAAGAAGCCACTACTCCAAAACTACCGTAAAAAGCCAGACTACGGTTCACAACTGCACATGTGGACAAATATCCTACTTTTTGGAGAAATGTCCTCTGGTCTGATTAAACAAAATGTAACGGTTTGGCCATAATGACCATCGTTATGTTTGGAGGAAAAAGGGGGAGTCTTGCAAGCCGAAGAACAACATCCCAACCGTGAAGCACCAGGGTGGCAGCATCGTGTTGTGGGGGTGCTTTGCTGCAGGAGGGACTGGTGCACTTCACAAAATAGATGGCATCATGAGGTAGGAAAATTATGTGGATATATTGAAGCAACATCTCAAGACATCAGTCATGAAGTTAAAGCTTGGTCACAAATGGGTCTTCCAAATGGACAATGACCCCAAGCGTACTTCCAAAGTTGTGGCAAAATGGCTTATGGACAACAAAGTCAAGGTATTGGAGTGACCATCACAAAGCCCTGACCTCAATCCTATAGAAAATGTGTGTGGCAGAACTGAAAAAGCGTGTGCGAGAAAGAAGGCCTACAAACCTGACTCAGTTATAACAGCTCTGTCAGGAGGAATGGGCCAAAATTCACTCAACGTACTGTGGGAAGCAGGTGGAAGGCTACCCGAAACGATTGACCCAAGTTAAACAATTTATAGGCAATGCTACCAAATACTAATTGAGTATATGTGAACTTCTGACCCACTGGGAATGTGATGAAAGAAATCAAATCTGAAATAAATCATTCTCTGTACTATTATTCTGACATTTCACATTCTTAAAATAAAGTGCTGATCCTAACTGACATAAAACAGGACATGTTTACTTGGATTAAATGTCAGGAATTGTGAAAAACTGTGTTTAAATGTATTTGGCTAAGGTGCATGTAGACTTCCGACTTCAATTGTATGTAGCCTTAGAAATAAGGTTTGTGAAATCAATAACTTGCTAACATCAGATACCATTCATATATTAGCCATTTCTGAGACTCACTTAGAGCATTCATTTGATGATACATCAGTAGCAATACAAGGATATAACATAAATATATAGAAGAGACAGGAAAGGTTATTGGAGAGTTGTTGCTGTATATATTCAGAGCCATATCCCCGTAAGGCATAGAGAATATCTTATGTCAAGTGTTATTGAAATGTTGTGGTTGCAGGTTCACCTGGAACTTGGTGTTGCTATAGGCCACCAAGTGCTAACAGTCAGTAACTAAGTCATATGTGTGAAATGCTTGATAGTGTATGTGATGTGAACAGAGAGGTCTACTTTCATGGGAAAACTGAATATTAACAGATTTTCCATCAAGCTGTCCCCTCAGGAGGAAGCTTCACGCTGTAACCAGTGCCTGTAATCTGATTCAGGTTATCAATCAACCTACCAGGGTGTTTTCAAACTCTACAGGAACAAGATCATCCACATGTATTGATCACACTTGAACTAATACTGTAGAACTTTGTTCTAAGGCTGTATCTGTACCCATTGGATGCAGTGATCACAGTGGTTCTTCCTAGAAGTGTTGAGCTCATGCCGCGACCGTTGTTGGTCGATTGCGGCATTCTGTTATTGCACCACACTATCACAAGGGGGAGTTAGAACTCTGATCTTTCGGTAGTCTGTGGCACAAATTGACTATCTTTTCTTGAGTTAAGGGAGGTGTTTTCAGTCTGAGAGTCTCTCTTCTCTTGCACGAGAGTCCTGCGTCAGGCAACAACGCCGAAAAACTGTCGGTGGTGTTGGAGTTAAGAGAGAACTTGGGTAAATACAATGGGGGAAGTACACTTGACATGTGGACTGACGATGTTCGAAAAATAGGCACGGTGGGCTTTTGGTTTCTCTCACTCTTAAAACTGAAATAAATCATTCTAAGTAACAAACTGGCTTTATTTACCACAGTGTGAAAAAGTGATAGCCCCTCTATATAAAGTGAGTTTCTGAAACCCAGAGTCCTTCTTTGATGACGTGAAGAAGAAATGTAATGAAATAGTCCAGCGAGGATTTGTCTGCATAAAGCTGAGTGACTCACTCATTCAATTTGCTTTCGATCAAAATAAATAAGTACCAACCTTCTTTCTGATCCTCTTTAATAAAGAAATGTTTTGACTGTTTTGTCCACGTTAATTAGCTCACGTTGTGTTCAATTATTTGTGACATTGTGGTTACAATGAAGAATGTAAAGAAAATAAATCAAATAAATCCTATTCATGATAAATAATCAGATGCGTGATACAAGCTTGATTTATTTGTTCTTACTATATTACATATTGGATCTCAAAAAAATATAACTTTTACATTACTGTGTAGTTTACCAATAAAATGGACTGACAGTGATGTGGACATACTCGGTATACATATCCCGAAAGAAAGAAATGATCTCACTCCAATACATTTTAATAGAAAGTTAGCCAAAATATTTAAGATCTTGCTAATATGGAAAGGAAAATAGCTGTCTGTTTGTGGAAAAATAACCCTAATTAAATCTTTAGTCATTTCACAGTTTACCAATTTGCTTATGGTTTTGCCTACACCTACCGATCCTGTGCAGGTTGTTCAAATTATTATTATTTTTTTAAAGGTTGTTTAACCTGTTAAAATTGAATATTTTTTGATCATATAATTTAATTTGGAATTTCAAGTCAGACAAAATTAAAAGGACCTATTTATATAATGAATATGAATTCGGAGGGCAGAAATTAGAAATTACTTGATCAATTGGAACCTTTATCAAGTGGAAGGGAGAAAAGGTAAGGAACTTGTCTGTCGGCCATGCATTAAAACCTCTTGAGCTTACTTGAGACGCAGAACCTAGAGCTCTTGCACATGCGCGACGCTATATGCTAATGGTATTAGTTAAAACGCAAACGTTCATTAAAATACACATGTTTGGTATTAAAATAAAAGTCATTGAATCTAGCCACCGTTTCAGATTTTTAAAATGCTTTTCTTTTATCTGATAGCATGCAACACCCCAAAAGACCCTGTAAACAAAAGAATTAGCATAGTCAAAAACCGCACAATAAAATATAAAACATTAATTACCTTTGACCATCTTCTTTCTTTGCAACCTTGATGTCCCATAATCAATACTGGGTCTTTTTTTTTTTGGATTAAATCGGTCCATATATAGCCTAGATATCGATCTATGAAGACTGTGTGGAAAACGGAAAAAGAGCGTTTCATAACGTAACGTCATTTTTTAAAAGTTAAAAATTCGACGATAAACTTTTACAAAACACTTCAAATACCTTTCTAATGCAACTTTAGGTAAACTAATTAATAAGCTATAAAAATCATCAGGAGGCGATGAAATTCATGCCTGCCGTGTGGAAAAAATGTCCGGAGAAAAAGGCAGACAATGCCTCGGGTCGGTGGTCGGAGAGAATCGGTTCCCTTTGGGCGGATCTACCAAGAATCAATTCAGATTCAAATGAGGAGACTCTATAGATCCTGTGGTAGCTGTAGGTACTGCAAGCTTGGCCAAATATATTACGGTTCACCTTTAACAATTCATGGGAGTGGCGCATGGATACTTTTTTCCATCTCCAGTGATCAGATTTTCCTGCGCTTTTCGATGAAACAGACGTTCTGTTATAGTCACAGCCGTGATTTAAACAGTTTTGGAAACGTCTGAGTGTTTTCTATCCACACATACTAATCATATGCATATACTATATTGTGGCCTGAGTAGCAGGACGCCAAAATGTTGCGCGATTTTTAACAGAATTTCAGAAAAAGTAGGGGGAAGCTTAACAGGTTAAAGACCAAAATTGGTTAAAGAAAATTGTGATAAATAAAAAGAAACTTCCCTTTTTCAGGACCCTGTCTTTCAAAGATAATTCGTAAAAATCCAAATAACTTCACAGATCTTCGTTGTAAAGGGTTTAAACACTGTCTCCCATGCTTAAACAATTAACAATTAATGAACATGCACCTGTGGAACGGTGGTTAAGACACTAACAGCTTACAGATGGTGGGCAATTAAGGTCACAGTTGTGAAAACTTAGGACACTAAAGAGGCCTTTCTACTGACTCTGAAAAACACCAACAGAAAGATGTCCAGGGTCCCTGCTCATCTGAATGAACGTACCTTAGGCAAGCTGCAAAGAGGCATGAGGACTGCAGATGTGGCCAGGGCAATAAATTGAAATGTCCGTACTGTGAGACGCCTAAGACAGCGCTACAGGGAGACAGGACAGACAGCTTATCAGCCTCGCAGTGGCAGACCACATGTAACAGCACCTGCACAGGATCGGTACATCCGAACATCACACCTGCAGGACAGGTACAGGATGGCAACAACAACTGCCCGAGTTACACCAGGAATGCACAATCCCTCCATCAGTGCTCAGACTGTCCACAATAGGCTGAGAGAGGCTAGACTGAGGGAATGTAGGCCTGTTGTAAGTGCTCTTCACTGACAAGTCACGTTTTTGTCTGATGGTCGGATTCACGTTTATCATCGAAGGAATGAGCGTTACACCGATGCCTGTACTCTGGAGCAGGATCGATTTAGAGGTGGAGGATCCGTCATGGTCTGAGGCAGTGTGTCACAGCATCATCGGACTGAGCTTGTCATTGCAGGCAATCTCAATGCTGTGCGTTATAGGGAAGCCATCCTCCTCCCTCATGTGGTACCCTTCCTGCAGGCTCATCCTGACATGACCCTCCAGCATGACAATGCCACCAGCCACACTGCTCGTTCTGTGCGTGATTTCCTGCAAGACAGGAATGTCAGTGTACTGCCATGGCCAGCGAAGAGCCCAGATCTTAATCCCATTGAGCCCGTCTGGGACCTGTTGGATCAGAGGGTGAGGGCTAGGGCCATTCCCCCCAGAAATGTCTGGGAACTTGCAGGTGCTTTGGTGGAAGAGTGGGATAACATCTCACAGCAAGAACTGGCAAATCTGGTGCTGTCCATGAGGAGAAGATGCACTGCAGTACTTAATGCAGCTGGTGGCCACACCAGATACTGACTGTTACTTTTGATTTTGATACCCCCTTTGTTACGGGACACATTATTTAATTTATGTTAGTCACATGTCTGTGGAACTTGTTCAGTTTATGTCTCAGTTGTTGAATCTTGTTATGTTCACACAAATATTTACACATGTTAAGTTTGCTGAAAATAAGCACAGATGACAGTGAGAGGATGTTTCTTTTTTTCCTGACTTTATATACCAGTTTCATTAAGGAACCAAAAAATTGACAGCTGTGCCATATAGATTGCAAAATAGTTGGGACGAGATTTTCGATGTACCGATTCCATAGCACATGGTTTATGAATTGACACACAATTTTCCGCTCCTCCTGAAAGCCCTAATCTGCTAATTTAAATTAATAGAGATCCTGGTCATGGTGCTACAGTATGTTGTTACAGCATAATCAAAGTGGGGACAATTGGCGATCAAATCAAATTGTATTTGTCACATACACATGGTTAGCAGATGTTAACGCGAGTGTAGCGAAATGCTTGTGCTTCTAGTTCCGACAATGCAGTAATATCCAACGAGTAATCTAACCTAACAATTTCACAACAATTACCTTTTTACCCAATTCCTTTACACTTGTATGCATAAGAATATGTACATAAAAAAACATATGTGATGTGATGGTATAGAACGGAATAGGCAAGATGCAGTGGATGGTATAGAGTACAGTATATACATATGTAAACATTATATGAAGTGGCATTGTTTAAAGTGGCTAGTGATACATCCATTATTAAAGTGGCTGGAGTTGAGTCAGTGTGTTGGCAGCAGCCACTCAATGTTAGTGATGGCTGTTTAACAGTCTGATGGCCTTGAGATAGAAGCTGTTTTTCAGTCTCTCGGTCCCTGCGTTGATGCACCTGTACTGACCTCGCCTTCTGAATGATAGCGCGGTGAACAGGCAGTGGCTCGGGTGGTTGTTGTCCTTGATGATCTTTTTGGCCTTCCTGTGACATCGGGTGGTGTAGGTGTCCTGGAGGGCAGGTAGTTTGGCCCCGGTGATGCATTGTGCAGAACGCACTACCCTCTGGAAAGCCTTACGGTTGTGGGCGGAGCAGTTGCCGTACCATGCAGCCCGACAGGATGCTCTCGATTGTGCATCTGTAAAAGTTTGAGTGTTTTGGTGACAAGCTGAATTTCTTCAGCCTCCTGAGGTTGAAGAGGCACTGCTGCGCCTTCTTCACCACGCTGTCTGTGTGGTTGGACCATTTCAGTTTGTCAGTGATGTGTGCGTGGTCAACTATTTCAGCACCGTTTCACGCTGCTCTGAGACAAGCATGGGGACTGTTCTTGATAAATCAATGAGATTTTTATTTTCACTGAATCTCCGTTTGGGTATTGGTTAGCCTACAATTAGGGTATGGAAATGTTAGGATTATTTTGCTCTTCACTCGCAGTCACTTAGCAGCCTACTCCCGAACAGTCACTTTGTACAGCGTCATATTTTCCTAACGGAAACCCTGAGGGTTTCGTTTTTCATTAATTTTTGGAATAGAAACACCATAGTATTAATCAAATTAATTAAGCTTTAATTTAGTTTTTCTTAAAATTGACAAAAAAAGGCTTTAAATTCTCTAGTACGGCCAATATTAAAAACAGTCAAATGCTTATCAAAGACGCCCTCTGGTGGTCAAACTAGCACTAACTAGCATTAATGGCAACATTGGCTGACAATTAAATAATGTACCATAGAAATCTGAGGCAGCCCGCAAGCTGTGTGGCAGTACGACACAACTTTTAAAGGAAGAACCGCTGGCTATAGCCAGGAAAGCCAAAAGCTGGCCCTGAAATAGTGTATAAGAGATAATACAAAATACATTGCAAAATACAAAATACAAGAGACATTATTGTGCAGCCGTATTCATCGACCTGGCCAAGCCTTTCGACTCTGTCAATCACCACATTTTTATTGGCAGACTCGACAGCCTTTTTTTCTCAAATGATTGCCTGGCCTGGTTTACCAACTACTTCTCTGATAGAGTTCAGTGTGTCAAATCGGAGGGCCTGTTGTCCAGACCTCTGGAAGTCTCTATGGGGATGCCACAGGGTTCAATTCTCGGGCCGACTCTCTTCTCTGTGTACATCAATGATGTCGCTCTTGATGCTGGTGATTCTCTGATCCACCTCTACGCAGACAACACCATTCTGTATACTTCTGGCCCCTCTTTGGACACTGTGTCAACAAACCTCCAGACGAGCTTCAATGCCATACAACTCTCCTTCCGTGGCCTCCAACTGCTCTTAAATGCAAGTAAAACTAAATGCATGCTATTTAATCGATCACTGCCTGCACTCGCCCGCCAGTCCAGCATCACTACTCTGGACGGCTCTGACTTAGAATACGTGGACAACTACAAATACCTAGGTGTCTGGTTAGACTGTAAACTCTCCTTCCAGACACACATTAGGCATCTCCAATCCAAAATGAAATATAAAATCAGCTTCCTATATCGCAACAAGGAATCCTTCACTCATGCTGCCAAACATACCCTCGTAAAACTGACTATCCTACCGATCCTCGACTTCGACGATGTCATCTATAAAATAGCCTCCAACACTCTACTCAACAAATTGGATCCAGTCTATCACAGTGACATCCGTTTTGTCACCAAAGCCCCATACACTACCCACCACTGCGACCTATACACTCTCGTTGGTTGGCCCTCGCTTCATACTCGTCTCCAAACCCACTGGCAACAGGTTATCTACAAGTCTCTGCTAGGTAAAGCCCCGCCTTATCTCAGCTCACTGGTCACCATAGCAGCACCCACTCGTAGCACGTGCTCCAGCAGGTATATCTCACTGGTCACCCCCAAAGCCAATTTCTCCTTTGGTCATCTTTCCTTCCAGTTCTCTGCTGCCAATGACTGGAACGAACTGCAAAAATCACTGGAGCTGGAGACTCATATCTCCCTCACTAGCTTTAAGCACCAGCTGTCAGAGCAGCTAACAGATCACTGCACCTGTACATAGCCCATCGGTAAATAGCCAATCCAACTACCTCAGCTCCATACTGTATTTATTTCCCTGACAACCAAAAGTACTCGATACATTTTGAATGCTTAGAAGGACAGGAAAATTGTCAAATTCATGCACTTTCAAGAGAACACGTTGTCATCCCTACTGCGTCTGGCCTGGCGGACTCACTAAACACAAATGCATATTTTGTTAATAATGTGTTGGGGTGTGACCAGCTCACAGATCACTGCACATAGCCCATCTTGAAACAGCCCATCTATCTACCTCATCCCCATACTGTATTTATTTATTTATCTTGCTCCTTTGCACCCCTGTATCTCTACTTGCATATTCATCTCCTGCACATCTACCATTCCAGTGTTTAATTGTTATATTGTAATTACTTCGCCACCATGGCCAATTTATTGCCTTAATTCCCTTATCTTACCTCATTGCACTCACTGTATATAGACTTCTTGTTTTCTTTTTTTCTACTGTATTATTGACTGTATGTTTTGTTTATTCCATGTGTAACTGTGTTATTAAATCAGATAGCTTATTCATCACCAAACCATTTGATGTTGCTAATAATTTGAATGATTATGTCATTAGCAAAGTGAGCAAACTTTGAAGGAAATTCCTGCAATGAAAAGTACAATGAAAAGTGTGCCATCGTACTCATGCATTAAAAAAAATGTACTTTTGAATTTTGTAAAGTTAGAGTGGGTGATGTGGAAAAATTATTGTTATCGATCAATAATGACAAACCTCCTGTCATTGACAACTTAGATGGAAAGCTACTGAGGATAGTAGCTGACTCTATGTCCACTCCCATCTGTCATGTCTTTAATCTGAGTCTAGAGGAAAGTAATTGTCCTCAGGCCTGGAGGGAAGCCATAGTCATTCTGTTACCCAAGAGTGGTAAAGTGGCCTTTACTGGTTTTAACAGCAGATCTATCAGTCTGCTGCTGGCTCTTAGCAAACTGTTGGAAAAAATTGTGTTTGACCAAATACAATGCTTTTTCTCTCTAAACAAATTAACAAAATACTTTTAGCGTGCCTATAGAGAAGGGCACTCAGCGTGTGCTGCACTGACATAAATGACTGATGATTGGTTGAAAGAAATTGTGGGCTTTTTACTGTTAGATTTCAGTGCAGCCTTTGATATTATTGACCAAAACCTGTTTTTGAGAAAACGTATGTGTTATGGCTTGTCAACTTCTCCTATATTCTGGATCCAGAGCTAGCTATCTAATATAACTCAGAGGGGTTTCTTTAATGGAAGCTTCTCTAATGTCAAACATGTAACGTGTGGTGTACTGCAAGCCAGCTCTCTAGGCCCTCTGCTCTTTTCTATTTTTACCAATGACCTGCCACTGGCATTAAACAAAGCATGTGTGTCCATGTATGCTGATGATTCAACCATATACGCATCAGCAACCACAGCTAATGAAGTCACTGAAAGTCTTTATTAACAAAGAGTTGCAGTCTGTTTTGGAATAGGTGGCCAGTAATTAAAAAATATATATATTTTATTTAACTAGGCAAGTCAGTTAAGAAAAAAATCTATTTTCAAAGAACAACAGATTTTGTATTTATATTTTACCTTGGGGATTTGATCTTGCAACCTTTCAGTAACTAGTCCAATGCTCCAACCACTAGGCTACCTGCCACACTAGTCCTGAACTAAGAGCATTGTAAACTCTCATGGTCAAAACATATACTGTAGATTCAATGGTTGTGAAGATAGGGAGAGGTCTGTCTGTAATAAAAAATATATCCTCTACTTTTTTGACACCACACTCCACAAAGCAAGTCCTGCAGGCTCTAGTTTTATATTATCTTGATCATATGGTCAAGTGTTGCAAAGAAAGACCTAGTTAAGCTGCATCTGACCCAGAACAGAGCCGCATGTCTTGCTCTTCATTGTAATCAGAGGGCTAATATTCGTACTATGTATGCCAGTCTTGGCTAAGAAAGACTGTGTCACTTCTGACACACACACTTACCCCACCAGACATGCACCAGGGGTATTTTTCACATTCCCCAGGTTCAGAACAAAATCAAAGAAACATATACTGTGGTATTAAACAGAGCCATGAGTGCATGGAACTTGCTTCAATCTTATATAGTTCAAAAAACAAATAAAGCAACTCCTCATGGCACAACACCTCTCACCTATGTGACCTACTTCTTGTGTGTATACAGTGTCTTGCAAAAGTACTCAACCCCCTTGGGGTTTTTCCTATTTTGTTGCATTAAAACCTGTCATTTTTAGTAGATTTTTATTTGGATTTCATGTAATGGACATACACAGAATAGTCCAAATTGGTAAAGTGAAATGAAAAAATAACTTGTTTTTAAAATAAAAAACAGAAAAGGGGTGTGAGCATATGTATTCTCCCCCTTTGCTATGAAGCCCCTAAATAATATCTGGTGCAACCAATTACCTTCAGTCACATAATTAGTTAAATAAAGTCCACCTGTGTGCAATCTAAGTGTCACATGATCTGTCACATGATCTCAGTATATATACAACTGTTCTGAAAGGCCCCAGAGTCTGCAACACCACTAAGCAAGGGGCACCACCAAGCAAGCGGCACTATAAAGACCAAGGAGCTCTCCAAACATGTCAGGGACAAATTTGTGGAGAAGTACAGATCAGGGTTGGGTTACAAAATAAAATCCTAAACCCTGAACATCCCACGGAGCACCATCAAAACCATTATCAAAAAATGTAAGAATATAGCATCACAACAAACCTGCCAAGAGAGGGCCGCCCACCAAAACTCACAAACCTTGCAAGGAGGGCATTCATCAGAGAGGCAACAAAGAGACCAAAGATAACCCTGAAGGAACTGCTAAGCTCCACCACGGAGATTGGAGTATCTGTCCATAGGACCACTTTAAGCCATACACTCCACAGAGCTGGGCTTTACGGAAGAGTGGCCAGAAAAAAGCCATTGCAGAAGCGAACACATTTGGTGTTCGCCAAAAGGCATATGGGAGACTCCCCAAACATATGAAAGAAGGTACTCTGGTCAGATGAGACTAAAATTGAGCTTTTTGGCCATCAAGGAAAATGTCTGGCGCAAACCCAACACCTCTCATCACCCCGAGAACAACATCCTCACAGTGAAGCATGGTGGTGGGAGCATCATGCTGTGGAGATGTTTTTCAATGACAGGGACTTGGAAACTGAATAGAATTGAAGGAATCATGGATGGTGCTAAATACAGGGAAATTTTTGAGGGAAACCTGTTTCAGTCTTCCAGAGATTTGAGACCGGGATGTAGGTTTACCTTCAAGCTGGACAATTACGCTAAGCGTACTGATAAAGCAACACTTGAGTGGTTTAAGGGGAAACATTTAAATGTCTTGGAATGGCCTAGTCAAAGCCCAGACCTCAATCCAATTGAGAATCTGTGGTATGACTTAAAGATTGCTGTACACCAGCGGAACCCATCCCACTTGAAGGAGCTGGAGCAGTTTTGCCTTGACGAATGGGCAAAAATCCCAGCGGCTAGATGTACAAAGCTTATAAAGACATACCCCAAGATACTTGCAGCTGTAATTGCTGCAAAAGGTGGCTCTACAAAGTATTGACTTTGGGGGAGTGAATAGTTATGCACGCTCAAGTTTTCTGTTTTTTTTTGTCTTATTTCTTGTTTGTTTCACAATAAAAAAAAATATTTAGCATCTTCAAAGTGGTAAGCATGTTGTGTAAATCAAATGAAACAAACCCCCCAAAAAATCTATTTTAAGGTTGTAATACTTTCACAAGCCACTGTACATGTACACTGACATGCATGAGTGACAGATAGATGCGCACACACACACACACACACACACAACATGTTCATGTTTTTAAATGTATGTAAATTGTACAGTATTTTGTCTGTAATGGTTTTTCCATTATGTGTGGAACCCCAGTAAGACGAGCTGTCTGGCGTCTGCTAATGGGGATCCTAATAAATCAAATTAAAAAACGAATTAAACGAGCCGAGTCACACAAAATCGAGGAGCCTATGACATTCGTCCTTCAACAAAGGCAATACTCATCACTATAAAATAAAGTAGCCTATAGCCCGGCCCATGCAAAAAGGATTTGACATGCAAAAAAGATTGATCAAAGCGGAATGATGACGGGATCTTCATCGAATAGCAATTGAAAGTGGGTATTCATTTCATGAATCCGCTTTGTTCAAGTTTATTTATCTGTAAATCTGTGTGTGATAGCAGGCTGTTCGAGAATGTGCAGACTGAAAATGCACCAGCCTGAATGCGCACGATGCGCTGTTCCAAGTTGTCAATGAGGTCATGAAAAGTCATGGAAATGAGTTTCATAATTTTTGCTAATGTAATTCATGAAGGCACACTTTAAAATATTATCAATCCAAACAAATGAACATATCCATTATCGTAATGACCCTTTAGTTTGTGTCTGTGCCCAGCTAGCACAGTGGATCAGGGCCGATTCCGGCTGAGAATCAGGGCACTCGGCTGAGAATCAGACTCAGACGGCATCATGTGTTCCGATTCTGGGCCGCCTTCCGCAGTATTACTTATGGCTAGGATGTGGGGATGTGGTACACCTTAACCAAATACATTTAAACTTTGTATTTCACAATTCCTGACATTTAATCCTAAAAAAAAATCCTGGTCTTAGGTTAGTGAGGATCACCACTTTATTTTAAGAATGTTAAATTTCAGAATAATAGTAGAGAGAATGATTTATTTCAGCTTTTATTTATTTAATCACATTCCCAGTTGGTCAGAAGTTTACATACACTCAGTTAGTATTTGGTAGCATTGCCTTTAAATTGTTAAACTTGGGTCAAATTGTTTCAGGTAGCCTACCACAAGCTTCCCACAATAAGTTGGGTGAATTTTGGCCAATTCCTCCTGACAGAGCTGGTGTAACTAAGTCAGGTGTGTAGGCCTCCGCACATGCTTTTTCAGTTCTGGCCACACATTTTCTATGGTGTTCTTCGGTTTGCAAGCCTTCTCCTTTTTCCTCCAACATAATGATGGTCAAGAAGTTCTATTTTTGTTTCATCAGACCAGAGGACATTTCTCCAAAAAGTATGATCTTTGTCCCCATGTGCAGTTGCAAACTTGCAACCTTTAGTTTACTAGCTCAATGCGCTAGCCACTAGGCTACCCTGCCCCTCATTCCTGAGCTGTATAATGGCTGCATGCTCCCATGGTGTTTATACTTGTGCACTGTTGTTTGTACAGATAAACGTGGTACTGTCAGACATTTGTAAATTGCTCCCAAGGATGAACCAGACTTGTGAACCAACTTGGGTATGTAAACTTCTGACCCACTGGAGTTGTGGTACAGTGATTTATAATTGAAATAATCTGTCTGTAAACAATTGTTGGAAAAATGACTTGTCTCATGCACAAAGTAAATGTCCTAACCAACTTGCCAAAACTAAAGTTTGTTAACAAGCAATTTGTTGACTGGTTGAAAAACAAGTTTTAATGACTCCAACCTAAGTGTATGTAAACTTCTGACTTTATTTCATTATTTATTTTTTCCATATTTTCTAATTATTTCTTTGATCGAAAAATATTTAAATGAAATTGTTTAAGAGTCCTGTGTAGTATTTTAGTATTTTGATACTTTGTGCAAGGCAATTGATAAGCATTAAAAACTTTGAGGATGGAGTCTCCCGTGTGGTAGAGAGGTCTAAGACACTGCATCGCAGTACAAACTGCATTGCTACAGATGCTGGTTCGAGACACATGAGCCGACTCACAATTGGCCCAGCGTCGTTAGGGGAGGGTTTGGCTGGTCAGGATGTCCTTGTCCCATCATGCTGTAGTGACTCCTGTGGTGGGCCAGGTGTATGGTGTTTCCTCCGACACTATTTTTCTTTTGTGGATGGGTATAATTTGTATGTATAAAATTAATATTCTTAATATTTAAAATTACTAAATCGGGTAATTTTGAATATATTTATTTGAATTTGCATCGGGCCGCTTCTGGGTGGATTCTCGTACGATTCTGGTAGATGGAAACGGATTCTGGGCAGTCATTCATTTTGATTCCGGGCTGAGTCTGGCACACAATTCCGGGCCATTGAATCAGTTCAGGCCCCCCAGAAGAGGGCCGCTTCTGGGCCGATTCCTCATTGCTAGCTGGGTGTGTGTTAGTGCGAATGGGCCGTTGCCCCAATAGAGAGAGTGCAACATTTTAGCAGCAGGTAACAGACTAACTAGATAACTACTACAAGTCATGTTTTGAATTGGCTATCTCTCTAGTTAACAATAGCTAACTAAGCATTAATGTCATTGTCGCCTTTCCATCAGCACTGTAGATAGCCTAAATAAATTGGCAACCGTTTGGCTGGGATGACCCTCTACTAAACAGTAGCCATGTAATTGCGACAATGTAAAGAAATATTCTAAGAATAGCCTAAATGACAAATAACTTGCTTTGCATAGATCTCCCCTCAAACACAAACATTTGAGACTGATATAAAAACATGTCTAGTTGGATACCTTGCTTTGAAGTAGCCTACCTTATCCATTTGATCTCTGACTCATTGAATGAGGGAATCGTTTCATAAAAGACAAAAGTATTTGATTGTAATGCTGCAATATTTTATATCAAGGGTGGCAACTATCCTCCAGGATAGCTACTGGGGGTGCAGGCTTTCGTTCAAGCCCAGGTCCAACCAAATTGTAGCCTAAACATCAGCTGCTCAACAGGACCTTGATAAGCAGCCTTGGGTGTTTCTGGGATGGATCAGAAGCCAAGCCTGCACACCCAGGAGCTCTCCAGATGGAGGGTTGACCACAGGTTGACATCAAGGTTAAGTGCCTTGATCAAGGGCACAACGGCAGATGACGGTAGACCTGCATGGGATCAGTAACAGCAGCTTCCCAGGGTCAATAATGCTTTAGTTTCTAATGTAGGCTGTAATAGTAGTCATGGAAATGTGGTTAAAGGTATTGGAGATGTCATGAAAAATGTTTATGAACCCTTAAAAGTGAATAATCAAAGGTCTTTATAGCTTTATAGCATTTGTGAGTTGGTGAACAAGTCTAATGGACCGAATTGGAAAAGACAACTATTTCATCCCAACTCAAACACTATTTCCAGCTAATTGTTATAGAGTTCTGGGCCCAGGAAGTGTATTCAAATGTTTGAAGGAAAAATCTTGTTTGTTAGAAATAGAATACCTGAAAGCTATCAAATTATATCATTAACAGTGGTAAACAAATTTACTTTTGCAATGAGAGATAGTGGTTTCAAATCACCTGGAATCCAAACTGATATAGTCCATTTTACCATAACAAAATGTGAATTCCAGCCAGGATAGATATTGAGTTGGTTTACAGCTACTGTTAGTGATTGAGCCTTTGCATGGGCCAGGTCGAATCACATATTACCTGAGCAGATTTGTAGCACTGTCGATCTCTGGTTCTGGGCCAAAAAAATAGGGTTGTGGAGCCAGAACATCAGCCAAGTCGGGGGACATCAATTAACGTTGCGCATCGATACAGCCCCAGCCTGAGAGAGATTGGTGTGTTTTCTAAGGCAATGAAAGTGTATTCAGTGGGTTTGAAAGTGTATTTATCTTAGCGAGCGTCGTCTGACAAAGGCTTTCATCAAATATGTCACAAGGAAACGGTTGAGAGGTGAAAATGTACTGGCTGATGGCAAGGTAATCCGTTTGACCCAACTGTCTTTACTAAGTATATTTCCTTATGTATCAATATAACGAAAGAACTTTCCAAGAAATTATCTTTAAAAAAAGATTACATTGGATTTGAACAAACTGAACTGCAATATGTGTGTGCGCTCGTGTTCTGTTGTGCTGTACTGAAATAGGAGCCCCCATGTCTACATCTGATCCTTTATTTTTCATATGAACGATTCCTCAGATCCATGCATACAAAGAGCTCTCAGAGATATAGAGAGAGAAAGAGACAGAAAGGGAATGAGAAGTGAGTCAGAAAGAAATCCCATGCTTACAAAACATATTTATTCCACCGAACGATGGAAACAGTTCCGCAGGGCATTGTGAAACAAGCAGCAATCCAAACATATTGCTTCCTCCTTCCAAAAGGAAGGAGTGTAACAGTGTCACACCCCAACAAAATTGATCATTAACATCGGTCAAATCTGTAAAACACTTTTGGTTATGTCTGTGACCAGACATTGCAGAAATGTTCTGGCTTTCATGGTATGATATATTTGTCATTTGTAGGTTTGCAAAATTCAGGGAACTCCACTAATGTTCCCAGTTTTCCATCAATCTTGGTTGGAAGGTTCCTGTTTATTCCCTCCTGATTCTGGGAATATTCCAACTGGAATTTCTGAAAAACCCAGGAGCTTTTGAGTAATTACAGGAATTTTGCAACCCTAGTCATTTTCTTTCATCGGATTATCGATGTTGGTGAAATGAACCTGATATATATTCTTGTATATCTATATAACATATACTTCATATAAAATAAAAACATATAATATGTCTTACATAGAGTCACTGTTATCATCACTGTAAACATGAAAACAATTATACATTATATATTTTTTAGGTATCGAAAAAAACTAACAAAAGTGATTTTTGCAAAAGACAGATACATTTACCCCATTTCGCTTTGATTGTATAGAGGTGAAGATAGCACAGATCACGGACGGTCCGGAAAAGGTTTTTTGTATTTGGTAATTTTTCTCCGTTCACTTGAATTTTTTAAACTAATTTAACTCTTTTATGTCACATTGGTTCCCTTAATCCCCCCTCCCCCTGTCCATGTGTGTGTCTATGTGTTAGTATCACCCAGTCCCAAATCACTCCCTACCCCCTCCCCTGGGCTCCTTTACCCCTCCGATGTTTATAGATCTGCAGTGTACTGGATAGGTACAAGGAGCGAAATGGTGAAGCTCGAGCTTACGCCATATTGCTGGTTTCCACTTTACAGATGTATAGACATCGAAGGGTTCTCGCCATGGGGGAGGGGTAGGGAGGGCACTGGGACCAGCTGGTCCTCTCACACCGACTCCACCTTGACTTGGTTGTTGTTGGTGATGAGCGGCGAAGGCTTGCTCTTGAGCCGCTCGGCCGCGTCATTGGAGCTGCCGTGGAAGAAGATTCGCGCCGTGCACACCGACACCACGATGCGCTTGTACTCGCGCCGGAAGTTCTGGTTGAGCACCCCGTACACGATGGCATTAAGGCAGCTGTTGAAGTAGGCCATGAAGTAGCTCGCCACGAAGAGCCACTCGGGGATGAGAGGCACCACCACCTCTGGGTTGATGGCCACCGCCAGCCCGATGAAGTTGAGCGGTGCCCAGCACACGGCGAACAGCACAAACACCACAAACATAGTCACGAAGTTCCTCACGTCGTTTGGCGTCAGTTTTGGTCTATTGTCCGGTTTGACCCGTCGCCTAACTTGAATGACCAGGATCCAGATCCTCAGGTAGCAGTAGGTGACGATCATGATCGGTAGGATGAAGTGGAAGAAGACCACGGCGATAGTGTATGCCGAACTCGCCGACTGCTCGAACGTACACGAATACACCCTGGGGTCATACTGCAACGAACCCACAAAGAGATTTGGCACGATGGCCACAATGGTCAATGCCCAGATGAGTAGGACGTAACACACTGAGTTCTTGTCACTGTACAGCTTGTCGTACTTAAGGCTGTGACATATATAACAGTAGCGGTTGATGGCAATGCCGGTGATGTTGAAGATGGAGCCAATGACGCTGACGCCCATGAGAAAACCGCTGATCTGGCAGTGGACATAGCCCAGGTTCCAGCCTTTGTGGAAGATGGAGGTGAGGACCAGAGGGTAGGGGTAGATGGCCACCACCAGGTCGGCCACAGCCAGGCTTACCACAAAGATGTTGCCTGGAGACACACACAGAGAGAGAGAGAGAGAGAGAGAGAGAGAGAGAGAGAGAGAGAGAGAGAGAGAGATCATAGAGAGAGGGAGAGAAAGGGAGAGAGAGAGCATAGAGAGAGAGCATAGAGAGAGCATAGAGAGAGAGAGCATAGAGAGAGAGGGAGGTAGAGGGAGAGAGAGCATAGAGAGAGAGCATAGAGAGAGAACAGAGAGAAAGATAGAGCAAGAACATATAGATATAAGGAGAGAGAAAACAAAGACCATGGTAATTAGTAAATATTCTATACTTTCACAATGAGCACAATCAAAGTCATCAAGACAAACACAATGTTAATGTCACTAAATAAGTGGCTGAATGGACGGACAGGTAATTGTGTTTCGGTTCTTTCAGCCAGCAAGGGTTGACTCATTTATTTACATTTACCATGTTGCATACCTCACTACACAGCAATCTGCTTCAAGGCAACTACTTTGACAACTAGGTGCTTATGATGAGAGAAAAACAATGCCTTTGAATCTGCATATGCTTGTGTAAATGTGTCAGTGTGTGAATGTCATTGTGTTTGTGTGTGTGTTTGTTTGTTTCTTAGCTAGGGACTGTCAATAAATTACACAATGTCAAAGAGACAATATTTTCATGTTGCACACCTTTAAATTATTTCAATATTTGTATATGAATTTCTACAATTTATAGTTGTTTTTAGGTTTTTTAGTCATTGTAATTTAGAGCTACTGGAATTTTAACATATTCCTCATGTATAATGTGTAATTTACTGATGGTCCCTGACTAGCCCCATAAGGATATCCAAAGTCAACCCAAATTTACCACAGACATTACGATTCGGTCGCTTGCAGCAAAGATGGTGGATAAATTAAGATAGTTCACCCAGGCCGTTAGCTATTGAAAAAATAAATTACTTGCCTACTTAATTGGGTGTGTCTCCCATAGACACCAATGCAATAGCAGCTGGGTCTGGTCGACTTAGTTAATTGACTTTCCTTGAACCAAAACATTTGACAAAATAAACAGCAAGTGTGGTGTCTCACTTCATCTTAACAGGCAGTTAACAGCTTTACAGTACCTACAGTATTGTATGTGTGTCATAAACCTGGTCCTGTTAGTGACGAGTTCCTTGTGTGTCAGACGTGAGCTAAACATAAAGACAGCATAGTACCACGCTTCTACAACATCGCTACAACGACTCAGCAACATTGCAGTAGCGTTGAAGTATTGTCTTTCCACACACATCACTCCTTGACTACCAGCTACGATCTATCACACAGATCAGTTCCCAGACACCTCTGGGAAATGTGTCAGTCTCTCCGGGACGCTGGTGGCACAGACACATAAGCAAAACAAAACCCAGGTCTGCCCGGCGCCTTCCCTCTCTTTCTGCCCCCCAACCCCACGTAGCATACCGGACATTCTTTAATGGTCGAAGACTTTACCTGCAATAAATTAAGCTTCGTCCTCTTGGATCTGTCATCCAGGAGACCTCTGTAAGAGGATTGTGTGCACCTGCTATTGTCACGATTAGCAGGACGAAGAGACTTCACAAAAGACCTGGTGGCTAAAACAAAGAGATGTTTCTCCAGCTGTGTGGTGAGAGCTTACGGGCGGAGACAGTAAAGGGTCGAGGAATTCGTCTTTAAAACCTATAAGACCAGGATTGCACTACCCCCCTCAACGTGAGACTCGCTAAAGCAAAGCTGCGACCGGGGTTTAGACTATTTGAGCTGCTTGGAGTGTTCATACAGAGCCTAGACCTTGACAAGGTTGTGAGACAGAGCCCGTACAGGCAGCTCGGCTGGCTTTCAAGTGCCCTGAGGCCTGGCTTCTATCAGCTCTTGTCACCGTGGAGGCTAGACCCGGTGATTGACACACCACTCAAAGTATTAATTTAGCCTAAGGGGAAATACAGCCCAGCTCTTCCAAGTTTTCATTTTCATTCACTTGCCACCAACTTTGATAAAGATTTATGCATGAGGGAATCCCCCCTGGTCTTTTTCTTTGGCAGGCAGTGGAGATACATTTTTTGCAATGAAGCAGCATGGATAAGATACCTTCAATACCTCGAGCGGCGTGCCCTTTTTTAAGGACAGCAGGTAGAGCGAGTCGGAGTGAGTCCAAGCCCGTCAGCGGCGGCCAACTGTAGCCTCACGGTTACGCTCCGCTAATGAGGTGGGAATGTTAACACCTAGAGTCAAAGTGTAAACTACGCAACTTGAGGGTCAGCGAAGCACCAAGGTCGAAGTGTCAGTAAGCGGAGAAGGTTACAAGGGCCCTAACTCTATTGCCCCTGGTACTGTGTTATGCATAGGCTAGCTAGCTGTTAAAAAGTCATCTATGATAATGTATGGCAGCGGTGTCACGTGTGCCCCCTCTCCGGCCTCTAGGTCACCAGGATGCTCGTTATGGCCCACACCTGTCACCATCGTTACGCTCACTTGCACGTCATTAGACTCACCTGGACTCCATCACCTCCCTGATTACCTTCCCTATATATGTCACTCCCTTTGGTTCCTTCCCCAGGCGTTATTGTTTCTGTTTCTGGGTCATGCCAGTGTGTTGTTTGTGTTGCGTGTTGGTTTCATTTATTTATTAAAACACTCACTCCCTGAACGTGCTTCCCGACTCTCAGCACACATTGTTTACAAGCGGTTCCCAAACTAGGGGAGATGAACAAATGAAAAAGGAACTCAGTTGGACTTTCAAATTACAGTGCACTTGAAAGTTGTAATAGTAAAATGCACAAGGTGCAATTTCAAAATTGGCTAGTGCGTCAGCAGTTTTCCTTGTCCAGTCACTGTAGAGAGAGCTATTTATAACTTGTCAGAAATACCCAGTTGATCAACTAGCCCATGTCATCTGTTGTTTTGATTTTGTTGTGAACTTTGAGTCACTCAGATATCACATGAACATACATAAGACACAAATGTGTAAAAAATTGCAGGGAATTAACTTAAAAACAGCCAAACAAGAGGGGTGTGAACAGTGCCATGAACATTGCTTGTGCAGATAAAACATAGATGTTGGTGAATGCATATCTAACATTCATGAATTGTAACTTCGCATTTAACGTTCACCTTCTGTACTTGGCCATCAATAAAATGGTTAATAGTTCAAGTGTTTCTTTCACAAAAGTAATGTGGTAACACTGGCTTATTAAGTCAATAAAATTGATATGTGTCACAGATGGGCATGGCGGGTATTTAGTAGGGACTAGTTGGAATTAACCCAAAATATCCCACCGCTGCCACCAGCACAACAAAGATAGAATATGATGGCTACAAACAAACAAACAAAAACTTTTGTGACATTATTGGATTTGCAGATATTGTGTTTATGAATGAGGGCTGGTGACAGGCATGAATGATGAGGCCAACCTCTCCAGAGTTAATCTGTTCTCTCCTCGCTACTAAGGCTATTTCAAGAGCGGAGACCACAACACGAACGGCTTAGAAATGAAAATGGCCAGGCCCCAGAAAGCACGGTGAAACAATCTGTTAATGCAAGCAGTGTAGAGTATCAGCGGGATCACACCAGATACTACTTCAATATTCTGTCCAGGTCCACAGGACGTCACGAGACGCCTTCGATACCATCCACTAGAGGCAACGTGAGCACGCAATCAAGTAGGCACGTGGCTCAGAGGATCACAGGTTTAATCCTAGTGCTATGCTCTGGTTTTTTTTTCTGTTTTCACCTTAAACCAAACCTTAACCCTTGCCTTAACCAGTCAGAATAGTTTGGTAGATTTGGGCTTGCCTGCCTGGTTTGTTCTCTCGCTCTCTCGCTCTCTCTGGGCATAGGCAGATTCTGCAATTGCAATCAATACATAAAGCACCACAACCTTGTAGAACATATAAAACCCAATAGGTTATCCTATATGCAATATGTAAACATTTGGCATTCGACCAATTCACACCAGCAGACATAACAAAGGAAAAGATGAAAGAATACAAAGCAACAACGGAATACACAAGACGACCACAAAAGACGACACAGACAAAACAAATCCTACGATTCCAGACAGTATAAATGAAAGCTGATTCTGCGGTAAGCTACCGCACGTGAACTGTCATTGCCACCAGTTAATAAATCACAGGAGCCGAGAGCTGTCACACGGGGCGGACTAGTGCCAGAGGAGAGAAGAGAGAACCTGACTGCAGCCCCAAGAGATTCACATTACCACAGATATTTCAAGGCCCTTACCTAGCTCTTGACATTTCGGAGAGTGCTTTTGACTTGACTTGACTTTCTATCTGGGATTCTGTCTCTTTTTCTCTCAGACAAGGGTGCAGCTTTTGGCATAAGATGTCTTGCAGACAGACTGTCAGGTCAGGGTGCTTCTCTCTGTCTGTATTCAGAGAGAACTCTTCAGACAAGAGTGAGTTTTTAATTCTGTGCAAATTTACATTTTCTTAAGTGAAATAAAGTACTTTTATGGGCGCTTGAAGACTTTTCAGGAAATGACTTTCACTGTTATATTCGTGGAAATCAGAAAGCAATCGTCAAGTTCTTCCAATTCCCTATTCATTTATCTTAGTGTTCGGCACAGCAGGACGAATCCTAGGGTGTGATAGCACTGTGGTTTAACAATACTCAGATAAACTTGAGTCAACTGAATCCCACATTGCACCTACTCACAGAACACGCCACAAAAAAAAATTCCACCAAAGTTGCTCATCCTCCCTAGTTCCCGATCTCATTCTCAATTTGCCGGGCTGCTAGTCAATTTTTACGGACCGCTAGACCACAGCGTGTCGCGGCTTTGTGGATCATACGCTGTGCATGTACCTGTCCGGCGCACTCACTGTCTCTCCTCGGGAAGCTGAGGAAGCTGCGATCACACTGGATGTCAACATGGCCCACACAGCTGGTGGCAATGAAGCGAGATGACAGGACCAGCCATGTTGGTCGTGGAGCCAGACAGAAGGCTAGCTAGCTGTTAGGATGTACTGACTGCTACACAATAACATAGCTGCGTAATTTTCCCAAACACTCATCTTGCTTCTAGTTCTGAACGATTAGTGCTTTTTGAGGTCAGTTCAGTTTCTGTTAAATTATTTTTTTAAATAATATTTTGATCTTAAGATTATATGGGTTGAAAACTGTAACAGGTCTTCAAAGTAAATAAGGCATACTTTTATGACTGCTGAATATCAGCTATCAATCTCGAACAAAATGGAAATCATTGAACAGGTGACGGTCAATTAGTTGTAAAAAAATGAAAATCAACGCCATTTCGGTTAATCGCTCAGCACTACTTGCTTCACATGGGGCCCTGGCCTGTTGTGTAAGGGCTACTGTACTTGATGCCCTGAGGGGGGTGTGGGTTGGGTGGGTCACGGCTTGTCGTAGCCCAGGGCACCACTGCACCTTACCTCAGCTGCTCACAAAATCAAATCGTATTTGTCACATGCCCCGAATAAAACCTTACAGTGAAATGCTTACTTACAAGCCCTTAACCAAAAATGCTTAAAGAAGTTTTAAGATGAAAAAAAAAGTGTTAAGTGAAAAAAAAAAAGATTAAACAGCAGCAGTAAAATAACAATAGCGAGACTATATAAGGGGAACCGGTACAGAGTCAATGTCTGGGGGCACCGGTTAGTCAAGGTAATTGAGGTAATATGTACATAGAGTTAAAGTGACTGTGCATAAATAATAAACAGAGAGTAGCAGCAGCGTAAAATACAGGTCTGGGTAGCCCTTTGATTAGCTGGTCAGGAGTCTTACGGCTTGCGGGTAGAAGCTGTTTAGAAGCCTCTTGGACCTAGACTTAGCGCTCCGATACCGCTTGCCGTGCGGAAGCAGAGAGAACATTCTATGACAAGGGTGGCTGGAGTCTTTGACTAACTTTAGGGCCTTCCTCTGACACTGCCTGGTATATAGGTCCTGGATGGCAGGAATCTTGGCCCCAGTGATGTACTGGGCCGTACACACTACACTCTGTAGTGCCTTGCAGTCGGAGGCCGAGCAGTTGCCATACCAGGCAATGATGCAACCAGTCAGGATTTTCTCGATTGTGCAGCTGTAGAACCTTTTGAGGAACTGAGGACCGATGCCAAATCTTTCAGTCTCCTGAGGGGGAATAGGCTTTGTCGTGCCCTCTTCACGACTGTCTTAGTGTTTTTGGACCATGATAGTTTGATGATAGTTTGTTGGTGATGTGAACACCAAGGAACTTGAAGCTCTCAACCTGCTCCACTGCAGCCCCGTTGATGAGAATAGGGGTGTGCTCTGTCCTCCTTTTCCTGTAGTCCCCAATCATCTCCTTTGTCTTGATCATGTTGAGGGAGAGGTTGTTGTCCTGGTACTACATGGCCAGGTCTCTGACCTCCTCCCTACAGGCTGTCTCATCGTTATTGGTTATCAGGCCTACCACTGTTGTGTCATCTGCAATCTTGATGATGGTGTTGGAGTCATGCCTGGCCATGCAGTCATGAGTGAACAGGGAGTACAGGAGGGGACTGAGCGAGCACCCCTGAGGGGCCTCTGTGTTGAGGATCAGCATGGCGGATGTGTTACCTACCCTCACCACTTGGGGGCAGCCTGTCAGGAAGTCCAGGATCCAGTTTCAAAGGGAGGTGTTTCGTCCCAGGGTCCTTAGCTTAGTGATGAGCTTTGCGGGTACTATGGTGTTGACCGCTGAGCTGTAGTCAATGAATAGCATTCTCAAATAGGTGCTCCTTTTGTCCAGGTGTGAAAGGGCAGAGTTGGGTGCAATAGAAATTGCATCATCTGTGGATCTGTTGGGGAGGTAGACAAATTGGAGTGGGTCTAGGGTTTCTGGGATAATGGTGTTGATGTGAGCCATGACAAGCCTTTCAAAGCACTTCATGGCTACAGACGTGAGTGCTACGGGTTGGTAGTCATTTAGGCAGGTTACCTTAGTGTTCTTGGGCACAGGGACTACCGTGGTCTGCTTGAAACACATTGGTATTACAGACTCAGTCAAGAACAGGTTGAAAATGTCAGTGAAGACACTTGCCAGTTGGTAAGTACACGTCCGGGTAATCCGTCTGGCCCTGCGGCCTTGTGAATGTTGACCTGTTTAAAGATCTTACTCACATTGGCTACAGAGAGCGTGATTACACAGTCATCCGGAACAGCTGATGGTCTCATGTATGCTTCAGGGTTACTTGCCTCGAAGCGAGCATAAAAGTAATTTAGCTCATCTGGTAGGCTCGCGTGTACTGGGCAGCTCGCGGCTGTGCTTCCCTTTGTAGACTGTAATAGTTTACAAGCCCTGCCACATCCGACGAGTGTCGGAATGACCGGGATGGGGAACTTGTCGGGCATCTGAAGTAAATCCTTCCCGTTTGACTCGTTAAAGAAAAAGTATTCCTCCAGTACGGGGTGAGTAATCGCTGTCCTGATATCTAGAAGCTCTCGGCAGAAACATTATGTACAAAATAAGTTACAAATAACTCAAAAAAACATACACAACAGCACAATTGGTTACGGGATTGTAAAACGGCAACCCTTCGGCATCAATCTGTATTTTTTCAGAGATCCACCATCAGATACAGTAGTAAGAGAAAAATATATTCACAGAACCACGCCCCCAGTGCACCACTGCTGCAGTCCCTGATCCACTTCCTGGGCACTGTGAATGCAAAACTAGGACCCTACACTGGCACTGTGTTGCACTGTGCTGGACTGTGCGCTAGAGAAAAGGATGTCAAATAGCAAGGCTGCCCGTTTCTGGATCCATACTGAGTGGGTTCACAAACACAACCCCATTCGGTCCTAAGTTCCAATCCCATCAACCCTTTTTCTGCCGTTAATAAATATCAGAGGATCAAAGTGATTTCCGTGTCCCACCAGAGGTCCACTGTAATGATGGTCACCACATCAGGAGTATCACAGGAGAGTTGGCACCTGCCCAGGTGCTTTGGGCAAGCCCCAGGGGCCAACTCCATTATTTTCGAAAGGGGCCCTTTGATTTTAAGCTTTGTGGCATAAGGATACAGGCCAGGGATGGCCTAGCAGCAGGAATCAAAGTGTTATCCATAGCCAACACAGTGTGATTATCACCTTCCCTCCACCTCCCATTAGACACCCAGGTGAATTTGTTTTGAGTGGGTGTGTGAGTTTTGATTTGGAGAGGCAAGCCTGGGCACGGCACAGTAGGGGACTGATGAGGTGACTCAGATAGGGGGGAAACAAACTGACACAAGGACACAAGGATTACAGGACATGAGCGTGGTAGAGGTCTTAGTTGGAAGTGATTCTGGGGCTATTCTCAATGTTTTTTTTCTCAAGGAACGCTAGGTGGCTAACAGGCTAACAAACCATATATTGCAGTCAAATCCCATTAGGTTGTGGAACGCGAACACTAATTAAGAAGAATGGACAGAAAACCCATAGCATCGTGATATACAGAGAAGAGGTTTTCCCCTCCTTTTTTCTTCCTTCCCATATAAACTGGTTGAATCAACATTGTTTCCATGTCATTTCAACAACAAAAATTCAACGATGACTTTGAATCAACGTGGAGAACTGATAGGATTTTTGAAAAAGGCATCAATGTAAGGGAATTTCATTTTTTTTCACCCAACTTTTCACCTAAATCCAATACAATGGTGAAATGTTTTGTTGAATTCACATTAGTTGACAACTCAACCAAATGTAAATCAAAACGTTGAACTTACATCTGTGCCCAGTGGGTTTCCTGCATATAGGAAACCAATTATGCAGGGTTTGGGCTCCATTTTGCAACTACTAGCAAGGGTTGGAACCGGTTCAGGAAACAGAACCGAAAACCTCAAAATTATATTTTTTGAGAAACAGAACCAGAGCCGGGAATGAAAGTGATCTATAATGTGCCGGAATAGAACCGTTATTTTAAAAGCACGGTAACCAGTTAATAAAGTTATTTTGCGCTCCAGGCATTTTTTTCAAGTCCCACAAAAAACGCACAAAGCACGTATGCAAAGCCCTCGCTGTCACTCAGAAACATATTCCAGTGTCTGCTTGCCAGCTGAAAATCTATTCCAGTGTGTGTGCCGTGCTTGTGTAGGCTACCTACTCTTGCTCCACCCCAGCCCGGTCGATGGGAATGGGGGCGTGCTCAGTCCTCCTTTTTCTGTAGTCCACAATCATCTCCTTGATCACGTGTCTTGATCACGTGATCTTGATCATGTTGAGTGAGAGGTTGTTGTCCTGGCACCACAAGGCCAGGTCTCTGACCTCCTCTAACCTCCAAGTCTCTGACCATGTTTATGCAACATGTTCACCATAGACGTGCCAATACCCTATCCGGAATTCTGAGCATTTAGTCACATTTATTAATCCCTATATTAAAAAACGATCCACTATCTTCAATTCAACATGAAAATGAATCCTATTTTCCACAACAGTGAGTAGATCCCATCCGTTCGCCTGCCTCCCACCACTCTCTCCCTCCATCCCAGACAGCTCAGATACTCCTGTAATTACTTCTCTGACAGCTCGGCGAGAAGCCCCAAAAATACATAAGCTGTGTATCTCTCTCTTTCTCACTCTCTCACACACGCACACATAAACACACCCTAAAACAGATTAAATCATAGCAACACACACAGATAGTCATACAACTACACACACACACACTAGGGATGTGCATCTCTCCTTTGATGAACGATTCAATATGCATCTAGATGCATGGGCTCAGATATAATACAGAAACGATATGTTTTAGTTTGAAACGATTCAGTATGATTAGGGGAATTAATTGATGCGATACTGTTCGATGCAACTTTTTGTTGTTGTTGCATGAACACATTAATTTTCCATTTTAAATTCATATCTGATGCTGATGGGAGCTCAGGAGCTGGGCCTGTCTGAGGTGAGTTCTCTTCGCTAAATGGACCTCTGGTATGTGTGTGTCAGTTAAGAACTAATTCTTATTTACAATGATGGCCTAGCCCAGCCAAACCCTAACCCGCTCAACTCTAGGACATTGTGCACCGCCCTAAGGGACTCCCAATCACAGACAGTTGTGATGCAGAATGGAATCGAAACTGGGTCTGTAGTGACACCTCTTGCACTGAAACGCAGTGCCTTAAACCACAGCGCCACTCGGGAGCTTGCAAAACAAACAAATGTGACTCCAGGTGAACATTAGGACTGTTTCTCTTCAGAGATTAAATTCGCTTCATGTTTTGTTTCCTTGCCACGATACTTACGAGTATCGCCACAACCCTAATAAGACACCCCTCCCACCCTGAAGAGCTGCCTCGCAGGAGACAGAGAAATACCGGGTCCAGGCCTAAACGTGGGGTTAGGCTTTCAGAAAGCCCCACTCATCACTATTCCATTGAATCCGGGCTCCCGGTATCAGGACCGTATTCATTTTTAAACACATTTGCCCGATTTGGTGGCACACCGTGTGTGGCACTTTTGATGCCACTTTTAGTTTCTATACTGCATTGTGTGATCTCGCCTACTGTGGGATTGGGGGGAGCAAACACAGAGGTTTTTTTAATGTCACCTTTATTTAAATAGGCCATAGTAGCGAAGTAATTACAATTTAGCAAATTAACACGGGAGTGATCGATGTGCAGATGATGATGTTGCAAGTAGAAATGCTGGTGTGCAAAAGAGCAGAAAAGTAAATAAAAAACAATATGGGAATGAGGTAGTTGGATGGGCTATTTGTAGATGGGCTATGTACAGCTGCAGCGAACGGTTAGCTGCTCAGATAGCTGATGTTTAAAGTGAGGGAAATATAAGTCTCCAGCTGCAGTGATTTTTGCCATTTGTTCCAGTCATTGGCAGCAGAGAACTGGAAGGAAAGGCAGCCAAAGGAGGTGTGGGCTTTGGGGATGACCAGTGAGATATACCTGATGGAGCACGTGCTCCGGGTGGGTGTTGTTATTGTGAACAGTGAGCTGAGATAAGGCGGAGCTTTACCTAGCATAGACTTATAGATGACCTGGAGCCAGTGGGTCTGGCGACGAATTGGTAGCGAGGGCCAGCCGACTAGAGCATAGAGTGGTGGGTGGTATATGGGGCTTTGGTGACAAAATGGATGGCACTGTGATAGACTGCATCCAGTTTGCTGAGTAGAGTGTTGGAGGCTATTTTATAAATGACATCGCCGAAGTCGAGGATTGGTAGGATGGTCAGTTTTACGAGGGTATGTTTGGTGGCGTGAGTGAAGGAGCCTTTGTTGCGAAATAGGAAGCCAATTCTAGATTTTATTTTGCATTGGAGATGTTTAATATGAGTCTGGAAGGAGAGTTTACAGTCTAGTCAGACACCTAGGTATTTGTAGTTGGCCACATATTCTAAGTCAGAACCGTCCAGAGTAGTGAAGCTCGATGGGCGGGCGAGTGCGGGCAGGGAACGGTTGAAAAGCATGCATTTAGTTGTACCAGCATTAAAGAGCAGTTGGAGGCCACGGAAGGAGAGTTGTATGGCATTGAAGCTCATTAGGAGGTTTGTTAACACAGTGTCCAAAGACGGGCCAGATGTATACAGAATGGTGTTGTCTGCATAGAGGTGGATCAGGGAATCACCCACAGCAAAAGCGACATCGTTGATATATACAGAGAAAAGAGTCGGCCCGAAAATTGAACCCTGAGGTACCCCCATAGAGACTGCCAGAGGTCCGGACAACAGGCCCTCCGATTTGACACACTGAACTCTGTCTGAGAAGTAGTTGGTGAACCAGGCGAGGCAGTCATTTGAGAAACCAAGGTTGTTGAGTCTGCCGACAAGAATACAGTGATTAACAGAGTCGAAAGCCTTGACCAGGTCAATGAAGACGGCTGCACAGTACTGTCTTTTATCGATGGCGGTTATGATATCATTTAGTACCTTGAGCGTGGCTGAGGTGCTCCCGTGACCAGCTCGGAAACTGGATTGCACAGTGGAGAAGGTACGGTGGGATTCGAAATGGTCAGTGATCTGTTTGTTCACTTGGCTTTCGAAGACTTTAGAAAGGCAGGAAAGGATGGATTTAGGTCTGCAACAGTTTGGGTCTAGAGTGTCACCCCCTTTGAAGAGGGGGATGACAGCGGCAGCTTTCCAATCTTTTGGAATATCGGATGATACGAAAGAGAGGTTGAACAGACTGGTAATAGGGGTTGCAACAATGGCGGTGGATAATTTTAGAAAGAGAGGGTCCAGGTTGTCTAGCCCAGCTGATTTGTACGGGTACAGGTTTTGTAGCTCTTTCAGAACATCTGCTATCTGGATTTGGGTGAAGGAGAAGCTGGGGAGGCTTGGGCAAGTAGCTGCATTGGGTGCAGAGCTGTTGGCCAGGGTTGGGGTAGCCAGGAGGAAAGCATCGCCAGCCATGGAGAAATGCTTATTGAAATTCTCGATTATCGTGGATTTATCAGTGGTGACAGTGTTAACTAGCCTCAGTGGAGTGGGCAGCTGGGATGAGGTGCTCTTATTCTCCATGGACTTTACAGTGTCCCATACGTTTTGGGAGCTTTTTGAAAAAGCTAGCCTTTGCATACCTGACTGACTGCATGATTTGGTACCTGACTTCCCTGAAAAGTTGCATATCGCGGGGACTATTCAATGCTAGTGCAGTCCGCCGCAAGATGTTTTTGTGCTGGTCGAGGGCAGTCAGGTCTGGAGTGAACCAAGGGCTATATCTGTTCTTAGTTTGAAATTTTTTGAAAGGGGCATGCTTATTTAAGATGGTGAGGAAATTACTTTTAAAGAACGACCAGGCATCCTCGACTGGCGGAAAGAGGTCAATTTCCTTTCAGGATACCCGGGCCAGGTCGATTAGAAAGGCCTGCTGGCAGAAGTGTTTTCGGGAGTGTTTGACAGTGATGAGGGGTGGTCATTTGACCGCGGACCCATAGCGGATGCAGGCAATGAGGCAATGATCGCTGAAATCATGATTGAAAACAGCAAAGGTGTATTTGGAGGGCAAGTTGGTCAGGATAATATCTATGAGGGTGCCCATGTTTACCCATTTATCTTTGTACCTGGTGAGTTTGTTGATAATTTGTGTGAGATTGAGGGCATCTAGCTTCGATTGTAGGACTTTAGGTCACCTAATAGAACGAACCCTGAAGATAGATGGGGGGCAATCAATTCACATATGGTGTCCAGGGCACAGCTGGGAGCTGAGGGGGGTCTATAACAGGCAGCAACAGTGAGAGACTTATTTCTGGAGAGATTAATTTTTAAAATTAGAAGCTCGAACTGTTTCGCCATAGACCTGGGAAGTATGACAGAACTTTGAAGTCTATCTCTGCAGTAGATTGCAACTTCTCCCCCTTCGACAGTTCTATCTTGACGGAAAATGTTGTAGAATTTTTGGTGGCCTTCCTAAGCCAAGAGTCAGACACGGCAAGGACATCAGGGTTGGTAGAGTGTGCTAAAACAGTGAGTAAGGGAGGAGGCTTCTGATGTTAACATACATGAAACCAAGGCTTTTTCGGTTACAGAAGAAAACAAATGAGAGTGCCTGGGGATACACAGGGCCTGGGTTAAACTCTACATCACCCGAGGAACAGAGGAGGAGTAGGATGAGGGTACGGCTAAAGGCTATCAAAACTGGTCGTCTAGTTCATTGGGGACAGAGAATAAAAGGAGCAGATTTCTGGGCGTGGTAGAATAGATTCAGAGCATAATGTACAGACAGAGGTATGGTGGGGTGCGGGTAAAGTGGAGGTAAACCCAGGCATTGATGTGAAGATAAGAGAGGTTGCATCTCTGGACGCTCTAGTAATGCTGGGTGAGGTCACTGCATGTGGGAGGTGAGACAAAGGAGGTATCTCAGGCATGTTGAATGGGACTAGGGGCTCCGCAGTAAAGTAAAACAATGATAACTCTCCTAAAAAACAGGATACAAGGCATGTTGACATTTGAGAGAGACATAAAGCGAGGCATAAAGCAATCACAGGTGTTGATTGGGAGAGCTAGCTAAGACAACAACGGGTAAGACAACAATAGCTAATCAGCTAAGACAACAGGTAAAATGCTGATGAATGGGCAGAGATAGACAGTTAACTAAACACAGGGCCTGAGTTTGAGGCTGGGGCCGACAGATAAAAAATATTTAAAAAATATTTAGAAAATAAATAAACAAAATGGAGTACCGTGATCAATGAACATTCCAGCAGGCATCAGCTATGTACCCAAGTGATCATATGGTCCAGTGAACAGCAATAGATGAAACAAGGAAGCCGGGGTAGTTGTTACTACGCTAGCAAGCAGGAGACACAGCGTTTAAAGTTAGCAGGCCGGGGCTAGTAAAAGCGTCTGCTCCGAAGTCCGGTTGAGGGCACAGTGGATGGAGTTACGTCGGCAGACCAGTCGTGGTGGTTTATAGCGGGGTGCCGTGTCGACAAAGGGTCCAGGCCAGTTGGCGAAAGAGGTATTGTAGTTCTAGTAATTTCGTTTGCTAGCCGGGAGATGCGCCTGGCTCGCGGCTAACTGGTGCTAGCTTCGGGACAGGGACATTAGCCGCTATAGCCACTCGGTAGCAGCTAGCTAGCAGTGATGATCCGTTGCAAAGGTCCAGAGCTTAAGGCAAGGATCCGGTGGAGTAGTGGATTCTAGCCGTGTTGGGGTAGAGTCCGGGAGGCATCAGCTGTGTAACCGAGTGATCACTGAGCAGGCCGGGAGGTGGGCCTGGCTCAGAGCTAGCTTCGGGGCTGGGCACTCTGTGGCATGAAGTAATGGTCCAGGGCTTACAGCAGGAATCTGGTGTTGTAGTGGAGAAAACAGTCCGATACTGGCAGGCTGGCAAGTATTATCCAGGCTAAAAGCGGCTAGTGTCTGTGCAGAAGGTAAAGGCCGCTAGCAGTGGCTGACAATGACTAAATAGCTAGTTAGCTATTAGCTGATTAGCTTCTAATGGCTAGCTCCTGATGGAGGTTCTGGCTATAAGGTCTAAAAATAGCGGATCTGTATCACATTGGGCGAGGCGGGTTACCAGAAGGTATATTTAATTTTAAAATGGAAAAGATATTGAAAATAAATTTTAAATATATACAAAAAAAGATGGAAAATACAAAAATGTACATGGGAGAACATCAAACCATGTCTGCACTGCTACGCTATCTTGGAACTTTTGTGAACAATGTGAAACATTGAAGAGTGCTTAGACACACACTGGAGAGAGGCACACAAACACACACACACACACACACACACACTGGAGAAAGAGATATACACACACACAGACGCACACTGGAGACAGAGATACACACACACACAGTGGAGAAACAGAGATACTCACACTGGAGAGATCCTGCATGCCACAACAGTGTTTTAGCCTGCTGAGCTATTACCTCAGGGACCTACAGCACAAGTCTTCAGGTCTTAGAGAGTTCAACGTTTGAAAACACGGGCAACTCTTGGGTGGTGATTAGAAACATACCAGCAGGCAGAAACTTAGCAAACAGAATTGGGCAGAATGTTCCAGGGAAACCGTAGCCTCACACACACACACACACACACCACCAGGAGAGACTTGGGAGACGGAGCTGAGCGTTGCAGTTTGGGAGTGTGTAGAGAGAGCTAAATCAGATAAATGATGAATTAGTCATTCTCAGTCTGTAGATACAGCTCAACTGAGTCTGGGCTGAATACACACACATTCTATACTAGTGGAGCTCCACCCCCTTTGAATCTTCACATGACATGGTGTGAAGTCAAAAGGTGCCTCTAGATTCTAGGCTTTTCAATCAAGGTCCTGGGGAGAACCACAGGGTATGCGTTCTAGGACAGGACAGTACTAATACACCTGATGCAAGTAATTAACTACATACTCCGGTATAGAGGTCCAGGGCCTAGACAGGTCCAGGGCCTAGATTCACAAAACCTTCTTAAGACATTTCCTCTTAACTGCCATTTTTTCCTTAACTATAGACTTAAGAATAAAGTTAAGCAAAGTTGCTATTCCTCAAAAAGTTTCTTGGAAATTATCTTGTGCTATTTCTTATGTTTCTCCTTAAGCAAAAAGTTAAGAATACATTTGATTCTTGAAAATGAAGTTATTGGAAATGTTCTTAATTCCAAGATACCCTTTGTCTTAAACTCAGGGTAGTGAGAGAAAAAGCTCAAGAAAGCAATTGAACATGTTTAATCCACTCACAAACGTCATCTGAAATTTTCCGTATTGATTATTTTAAACCCAAGAACATGTTTTAGAACAGTAATCTTAGTAAGAAATATGCTAACAAAATTGCTAGCTAGCTGTCATTGCTAGCTAGATAGCTAGCTAGCTAAAATGGTTGCCAAGCAACAAACTTCGTTGAGAAGTTCCTGAGAAAATCATTCAATTTTATGATATTGTTGGGGAATTGCACTTACGAACTAACTTATGAACTTCTTATTTCTTAAGTTTTTGCGTAAGAAGTGTTTTGTGAATCTGATCCCAGGACTGAAATAAAGAGTATCAGTAGAACCGGTCAGCTACTAGGGAGCTAGGAAATTAACTTAATTAAGAGCACATTCTCATTTACAAATACGACAGGAATAGAGAGGTTGAATGAGCCCATTGGAAACTGAGGGCCAGGTTTGGAATTTAGCCAGGACATTGAGATTAACACTCCAACTCATGCCACACATGTGCAATGGGAACTTAGAGCTCAGAACACTGAGACCCAGAACATGGATTGTATGTCAAAACAAATCTACGTTTATTGGACGTACACACCTTTTATATTAGGATAAGTAGGATAAGCCATGGCTAGAATACAGTATATACATCTAAAATGGGTAAAACAGTATGTAAACCTTATTAAACATTATTAAAGTACATAGGGCTGCAGTCTCTAAAGTGCAGGGTAGAGGTACCGGGTGGTAGATGGCTATTAACAGTGAATAAGGTTCAGGGCACTGTACTGGGCAAAGGCTGACTAGTGGTGACTGTTTAACAGTCTGATGGCTTGGAGATAGAAGCTGTTTATCAGTCTCTCGGTCCCAGTTTGATGCAACTGTACTGTTTCTGACTTTTAGATGGTAGTGTGGTGAACAGGCCGTGGCTCGGGTGGCTGAGGTCCTTGATGATCTTCTTGGCCTTCCTGTGACACCGGGTGTTGTAGATATCCTGGAGGGCAGTCAGTGTGTTGGGCTCTCACCAGTAGGCTGTCTCATGTTGTTGGTAATCAGGCTTACCACTGTTGTGATGTCAGCAAACTTGATGATTGAGCTGGAGACGTGAGTGGCCGCACAGTCATGGTTGAACAGGGGCTACAGGAGGGGACTGAGCATGCACCCCTGAGGGGCCCCCGTGTTGAGGATCAGCGTGGCGAAGGCGTTGTTGCCTACCTTCACCATTTGTGGTCCGCCAGGAAGTCCAAGACCCAGTTGCACAGGGAAGGGTTCAGACTCAGGGCCTGGTATGCCAAATAGTGTTCCCCTGCCATAAAGTGCCCATCCCCCCTCCCTGCATCACAATGGGATTCGATCAATTCTGGCTTCCATTGCAAGGGGTGTTGCTAGAACAAAATTCTGACCAGATTACGAGATGAATCAAAGCGTCCGTTGCTATGCTATGCTGGATGCTTGGCTCTATTTTACCTCGTAGGGCTCACGAAGGCAGGAGGGTGGTGGAAGTTCTAGTAGAACACTCTTACTTTACCATTGATTTGTCTTCATATAAGAAAATATTGTTAAATAGGAAGAAATCATTTAAGATGTTTTTAGATTGACATTGCTAGCAACTTATTTACCTCAGCCTGCCTAGTCAGGTAGCCAGCTAGCTAGCCAAACAGTTTTATTTAGCTAATGTTAGCTAGCTAGCTACTGTAACTGTTATTGTAGCTTTCTGTTTGAATGTAGCTTGCGTTTCAATGGCATCCCTCGAGGAGATTTTCTTTTATCTTTACAACTAGGCGAAGTACTATGAAGGCACCACTGATCTCGACAAGAGGCGCAACATTCAGACATTAAGCAGTTCACTTCTATTAGGTAACTGGACGGATTTAACTATGTACAACCATTTTTTCAACAACCGTTTTCCATCTAGCTAATTGGTCATCTACATGTTGCTAGCTAAACATATAGTTCAGTGGAGGCTGCTGAGGGGAGGATGGCTCATAATAATGTCTGGAATGTAAATGGCATGGTATCAAACACGTGACGAGGTTGATACCATTCCATTGACTCCAGTTATATGTCTGTCATATTGAGGTGTCTAGCTACAAGTTAAACTTGATCAAGCAATTATGGTAATTCCAAACTAGGTGTCTTTGCTAGACAGACGCAGAGAGAGAGGGGGGGGAGGAAGAAAGTGAGAAAGAAAGGATAAAAGTGAGAGAGGGTAGAGAGAGGTGGGAAGAGAGTGGAAGACAGAGCGAGAGAGAGAGATGAAGAGAGAGAAAGAGAGAACGAAAGGCAGAAGTACAAATGTACTTAGACTAGAGTATTTCTCTTCCAACTTGTTAGGCAATCACATGTAGCTATGAGGGAAGAATGGCCAGCCATACAGGAGGGCGATTTTTACTAAGGAGAAAGAGGCCGTACTGACCGAGATGCATTCTGGCCATTTCGGAGTGAAGAGCATGATTGCCAAAATCAACCTACGCTTCTTCTAATGGGGAATTGTCAAGGAGGTGGACAGCTGGGCAAGTGAAATAACCTTTTGTTTATCAATCACATTCTATTATATCTGAAATGATTAGGATTTCAATTAATGTCATATCAGAGAGCCCACAATGTTTCAATTTGACACTTATTGCTTAAAGGTCAGTACCCTGTCTAGCCTGCCAGAAGTTTGAGAAGGCGAAGAATGTGGTGTCGGAGTTGAAGCTTATTTCACCTTGGCACATGATCAGTAGGTGCCCCAATTCAAATTCTGCACTGATCAGTTGTTTTGTAATGGTTGCTTTATTTGACCACAGCAGAGTTCAATATTATAGAATGTGTGTGTGAGTGTCAGTGTCCTTACAAATATGAAAATCTGCACTAAATCTTAGGGGTGGACCTCATCGAACACTTCACGAAATCCAGGAATGGCAACAGCTGGTGTCTGACGGCTATCGATCACTTTACCAAGTGGGTGGAGGCGATACCCATTAAGGTTAGTAAAGGAAGAGTACGTGCTTAACTCTAAATTCCGTTCTGTAACCCATTAAAAAGGGTGCTTGGAACCAAAAATTGATTTCATTTTGTATGATACCCAACAAGGACGAGACTGGCGAGGCCACCTCCAAGGCAATGATGGACATCTTCAACACCCACGGCTCTCCTGAGGTCATCTTGAGTGACCGAGGTCATGAATGCTGGAACAAGGTACAGAAGTTATATTCTGTCTCCAATGGTTTGTTTTATTTATTTTTTACAATTTGTTTTAGTTTTTCCATGGTACATAATCAGACGTATTTCAATATCTTACATTGTCAATAGAAACCACTTCCTAACCCCTCCTCCAGGTTTGGTGAATGGACCAACCAGACTTTCAAGACTGCCATGGGAAAGTCTCTTGATTGGTACCTGGAAGGGTGGGAGAACAACCTGAAGGTAATTCTCTTTGCACACAACAACAGTATCCAGGCCTCCACCGAGTACAGACGGGAGCCGCAGCTGTTGACTGAGGTAAACAATGCAATTTTATATACAATTATTGTATATACTGTAGTCTTTCAAATTTGTGATTGACTTAGTGTTGTTGTTTGTCTATTGCTATGTTTGTATAACGTACTTTCAGATCACTGAGACCCCACCTGATGTGGTGGAAGTTGTCGAACCAGACCAGAATGCCTTCGAGGACCACCTTCAGGCACTACCTTCAGGCACGGACTGAGAAGGATGTGGATGTTTTTAACCAGGTAAAAATGATTGTCTGCTGTTCATTTATTTTCTGGCCCTCCGACAGATATGCAAGACATGTATTTGTAATATGAAATCTAATTTCTTTAAATTCCTGTTATCAATCAAGGTAAGACTGAACCTCGACAGGGCGCAGGAGAAACAAAGGGAGAGTTATCGGAGCAGAATCAAGAAGGAGCCCAAGTGCTATGACATCTGGGCGAATTACTTGGTTTGGAAGAAGGACGAAAGGATGGCGAGAACTGGATAACCTCGCTGCTCTTTTGCTCCTAGTGTAACGGATGTGAACTGGGGTCACCATCTATTAAGGTGAATATAAAAAATCTCAGATAAAAACTATTTTCATTTGCACACAAAATAACCTGAAGATAGTTTTAGCTTCCTTAACACTGATATTTTTTCTCTTCCTAGGTTTACCTCGGTGGAAGCCAACAATCTTCTCCAGTTGGAGCAGTTTGATGGTCGACCATTGAAAGCACTGACGCCCTACACTTCGGTGAAGCCCAATAGACAAAGTATATTAAGCTTTGTTTGACATTTGAGGAAGCAAGAAACAGTAGTTATGCTGAGCTTATAAAAATATACCTCTTCAATTTACCTCTCCAAATGACTTTAAGACCATCGACTCCCCGAGCCCCCCCACGGGGTATCCCATTCACCAGAACCAGTAAGTTCGGATCAGTCTGATTCCCTGTGCTTTGAGTCGTAGGAGGACCAGCTTGAGGTAGGCTATACCTTCCAAAAGTGTTAATATCTCCCATTTATAACACTGCACTAATCCATCAGATTTTCTCACAGTAAAGTGTAACCTGTGTGTTTGCTTGTTTACGTCTCTGTCTCCTACCCTGTTCCCTTTAACTTTGCTCCTGTTCTCCAGGACCTAGTGGTTCTGCCATCCAACACCCAGTCATGGATCCACCAGATGTCCTCCATTACCAACCACCCTCCAACTCTCATTACATCATCTACAGCTACTGTTATTGTCATGTTGTCATTATCTGCTAAGAAAGTTTTCTTGCTCTATCATACTGTGCACAAAATATGTGAGATACACAGATGAACTAAAAACACAACAACGAGAGCAGCAGTGCCTGGACTTTGCAGTCTCCCTCTTCAAGTCCCCCTGACAGGCAGAACCTCACACCCACACAGCAACCACCTCCTCAATATTCCACATACCAGAATTCCGTATTTTAGTCTTTGATTGCCATGTGAGTGACCCAATTGTACAAAAAATATATATAAAAGTTTGTATTAAAATCCAAAATATTGCCAGGTTAGTTTTGACCTCTGTTTCACAAGGTGTTCATTATTGTAAGTTGTAAGGTAACCTTTGATGGTATTTATTGGTTCCACATGATTCATTGTTGTATACTAGGACCGACAATAGATAAATATATATTCAACCACACGGGGGTGCTAATGAGCTATGTGAAATAGAACAACATGAATCACAATAGAGGACTACTGAAATTATGTCATTTCAGTGTCGATAAGGAAAGGCAGGTTAAATTAAAAAACATGACAGCCAGACAAGCTAGTGTATGAATCAAACGGATATGAATGGAGTGTAAATTAGCTGCTTTCGTGAGCTGTAAGGTAAGCAACTTGAATGTGTCAAGCAGATGACACGTTTAAATGTTCCATTTCCGAAACGTAGCAAAGTCTAAGACATGGATTTCATGTTGTAATGTTAACGAGGTACCCAAAAGCAGCTCATAGTCACGTTGTCATTTGATTAGCTCGACTAAACTCTAAACAGTTGTCAAGGGAATCAGCCTTGTTGAAAGGAACGTCATTTGTGCTTGTCGTGATCTCCAAAATTCTTATCATTAGGTCATCACACCGTTGATATAGCAATGGACGCTAAAAGTTTATCGAGTCCCATTGTGACGCAGAGGGTGACACTTTTTGGCAGGGGGACATTATTTGGCATGACAGGCCCTGAGCTTAGTGATGAGCTTGGAGGGCCCTATGGTGTTGAAGGTTGCGCTCCAGTCTGGTGGGATAGGGCAGTGTGCAGTGTAGTGGCAATTGTGGATCTGTTTGGGAGGTATCCGAATTTTAGTGCCTCTAGGATGTCGGGTAAGGTGAAGGTGATATGATCCTTAACTAGACTCTCAAAGCACTACATGATGACAGAAGTGAGTGGTACGGGGAGTTAGTCATTTAGTTAAATTACGTTTGCTTCCTTAGGTACAGGAAAAATGGTGGACATCTTGAAGCAATTGGGGACAACAAACTGGTATATTGAGAGATTGAATATGTCTGTAAACACTCCAGCCATCTGGTCTGCAAATGCTCTGAGGACGTGGCTTGGGATGCCATCTGGGACTTCTCTTCCAAAGGAAGGCATCCCTTTGTAGGAAAGTGCTCCAAGGTGAAGTTTCCCAGGTACCGATCTAGAATCAGCTTCCCATCCCCCAATCCTAACCTTAACCATTAGTGGGTAAAATGCTAAACTAACCAAAGATCAGTGGCTTTGTGGCAAGAGAAGCAAGGAAGATTTAGGGTATGGATAACCAGGGGTAGAAGTCTAAACTCACTTTGAGAACTAAACAATGTAAAATGACAGGGATTCTTTGAAAAAGAAAGAAGTCAAAATTATTTCACTCTATTCTCATGCCTTCTGCCCCGACAGACAATACTGGATAAGTTAATATTGTTATGACAGTTTGGACAGGGAATTAGAAACTGTTGACAGCATATGACAATGTAATGCTTAAATATATTATAAAGTAGGGCTGGGAATTGCCAGGAACCTCACGGTACAACATTATCACGATAATTAGGTGCCGATATGAGATGAGTTATAAGACGACGCCGAAGAGGATGGCTGACGTTTTACATGTTACTAACCAACTGTGCTATTTTGTTAGTTTTTGCGTTGTTTGTAACGTATTTTTCAAAACTTATTTTAGAAATAATGTTGCTGCTACCGTCTCTTATGACCGAAAATAACTTCTGGACATCAGAACAGCGATTATTTTTCCTTTAACAAGTCTGACGAGAAGGATATACTGTTTTCCCGGGAACAGGCCCAAATCCCCATCATTTGCATGAAGAAAAGACAGAGGAAAAGAGGGCGCAGGTCGGGCTGCCTTCTGAGAATCCGTAGGCGAGCAAGAAAACTTCTACAGCCATCCGTTCTACTTGCTGACATGCAATCATTGGAAAATTAAAATTGATAACCTACGATGACGATTAATCTACCAATGCACTGGCAGAACAGAGAAGATGCCACGTCTGGTAAGACGAAGGGTGGGGTTGTGTGTCTTTTTGTAAATAACAGCTTGTGCGCGATGTATAATAATAAAGAAGTCTAGAGGTATTGCTCGCCTGAGGAAGAGTACCTTATGATGAGCTGTAGACCACACTATCTACCAAGAGAGTTCTCATCTAAACTCAGCAAAAAAAGAAACGTCCCTGTCTTTCAAAGATAATTAGTAATAATCCAAATAACTTCATAGATCTTCATTGTAAAGGGTTAAACATGTTTCCCATCCATGTTCAATGAACCATAAACAATTAATGAACAAGCACCTGTGGAACAGTCGTTAAGTCACTAACAGCCTACAGATGGTAGGCAATTAAGGTCACAGTTATGAAAACTTAGGACACTAAAGAGGTATTTCTACTGACTCTGAAAAAAATAAGAAAAGAAAGATGCCCAGGGTCCCTGCTCATCTGCGTGAACGTGCCTTAGGCATGCTGCAAGAAGGCATGAGGACTGCAGATGTGGCCAGGGCAATAAATTGCCATGTTCGTACTGTGAGACGCCTAAGACAGCGCTACAGGAAGACAGGACGGACAGCTGATCATCCTTGCAGTGGCAGACCACGTGTAACAACACCTGCACAGGATCGGTACATCCGAACATCACACCTGCGGGACAGGTACAGGATGGAAACAACAACTGCCCGAGTTACACCAGGAACACACAATCCCTCCATCAGTTCTGAGACTGTCCTCAATAGGCTGAGAGAGGCTGGACTGAGGGCTTGTAGGCCTGTTGTAAAGCAGGTCCTCACCAGACATCGCCAGGCACAACGTTTCCTATGGGCACAAACCCACCCCCGCTGGACCAGACAGGACTGGCAAAAAGTGCTCTTCACTGACGAGTCACGGTTTTGTCTCATGGTGATGGTCGGATTTGCGTTTATCAGCGAAGGAATGAGCGTTACACAGAGGCCTGTCTCTGGAGCGGGATCGATTTGGAGGTGGAGGGTCCGTCATGGTCTGGGGCGGTGTGTCACAGCATCATCGGACTGAGCTTGTTGTCATTGCAGGCAATCTCAACGCTGTGCGTTACAGGGAAGACATCCTCCTCCTTCATGTGGTACCCTTCCTGCAGGCTCATCCTGACATGACCCTCCAGCATGACAATGCCACCAGCCATACTGCTCGTTCTGTGTGTGATTTCCTGCAAGACAGGAATGTCAGTGTTCTGCCATGGCCAGCGAAGAGCCTGGATCTCAATCCCATTGAGCATGTCTGGGACCTGTTGGATCGGAGGTTGAGGGCTAGGGCCATTCCCCCCAGAAATGTGAGGGAACTTGCAGGTGCATTGGTGGAAGAGTGGGGTAACATCTCACAGCAAGAATTTGCAAATCTGGTGCAGTTCATGAGGAGGAGATGCACTGCAGTACTTAATGCAGCTGGTGGCTACAGCAGATACTGACTGTTACTTTTAAATTTGATCCTCCCCTTTGTTCAGGGACACATTATTCCATTTATGTTAGTCACATATCTGTGGAACTTGTTCAGTTTACGTCTCAGTTCTTGAATCTTGTTATGTTCATACAAATATTTACATATGTCAAGTTTGCTGAAAATAAACGCAGTTGACAGTGAGAGGACGTTTCTTTTTTGCTGAGTTTATATTATTCGTAGCCATCTATTTACCACCACAGACCTATGCTGGCACTAAGACCGCACTCAACCAACTCTATAAGGTCATAAGCAAACAAGAAAATGTTCATCCAGAAGCGGTGCTCCTGGTGGCCGGGGACTTTAACGCAGGCAAACTTAAATTAATTTTACCTCATTTCTACCAGCATGTCACATGTGCAACCAGAGGGAAAAAAAACTCTAGACCACCTTTACTCCACACACAAAGCTCTCCCCCACCTCCATTTGGCAAATCTGACCATAATTCTATCCTCCTGATTCCTGCATACAAGCAAAAACGAAAGCCGGAAGTAATTGTGACTCGCTCAATACGGAAGTGGTCAGATGATGCGGATGCTACTCTACAGGACTGTTTTGCTAGCACAGACTGGAATGTGTTCCGGGATTCATCCAATGGCATTGAGGACTATACCACTTCAGTCATCGGCTTCATCAATAAGTGCATTGACGACGTTGTCCCCAAAGTGACCATGTACGTACCTATCCCAACCAGAAGCCATGGATTACAGGCAACAACAGCATCAAGCTAGATGCTAGAGCTGCCGCTTTCAAGGAGCGGGAGACTAATCCAGACGCTTATAAGAAATGCCGCTATGCTCTCAGACGAACCATCAAACAAGCAAAGCTACAATACAAGATTAAGATTGAATCCTACTACACCGGCTCTATTACAGACTACAAAGGGAAACCCAGACGTGAGCTGCCCAGTGACGTCAGCCTACCAGATGAGCTAAATGCCTTTTATGCTCGTTTCGTGTCAAGCAACACTGAAGTATGCACAATAGCACCAGCTGTTCTGGATGACTGTGTGATAATGCTCTTGGTAGCCGATGTGAGCGAAACTTTTAAACAGGTCAACATTCACAAAGCCCAGGACGTGTATTCAAAGCATGCGTGGACCAACTCGCAAGTGTCTTCACTGACATTTTGAACCTCTCCCTGACCGAGTCTGTAATACCTACAGGTTTCAAGCAGACCACAATAGTCCCTGTGCCCAAGGAAGCGAAGGTAACCTGTCTAAATCATTACCACCCCGTAGCACTCAAGTCGGTAGCCATGAAGTGCTTTGAAAGGCTGGTCATGGCTCACATCAACAGCATCCTCCCGGATACCCTTACCCACTCCAATTTGCATACCGCCCCAATAGATACACAGATGACGCAATCTCAATCGCACTATGTGAGAATGCTGTTCATTGACTACAGCTCAGCGTTCAACACCATAGTGCCCACGAAGTTCATCCCTAAGGTAAGAACCCTGGGACTAAACACCTCCCTCTGCAACTGAATCCTGCACTTCCTGACGGGCTGCCCCCAGCTGGTAAGAGTAGGCAACAACAGGTCTACCACACTGATCCTCAACACTGGGGCCCATCACGGGTATGTGCTTAGTCCCTCCTGTACTCCCTGTTCACCCACGACTGGCCAAACATGACTCCAACACCATCATTAAGTTTGCTGATGTCACAACAGTGGTAGGATCACTGACAATGATGAGACTTCCTATAGGGAGGAGGTCAGAGAACTTGCAGTGTGGTGCCAGGACCACAAACTCTCCCTCAATGTGAGCAAGACAAAGGAGCTGATCGTGGACTACAGGAAATGGCGGGCCGAACAGGCCTCCATTAACATTGACGGGGCTGTAGTGGAGTGGGTCGAGCATTTCAAGTTCCTTGGTGTCCACATCACCAACAAACTATCATGGTTCAAACACGCCAAGACAATCGAGAAGAGGGCACGACAGGGGAATGAAAAGATTTGGCATGGGTCCCCAGATCCTCAGAAAGTTCTACAGCTGCACTATCGAGAACATCCTGACCGGTTGCATCACCGCCTGGTATGGCAACTGCTCGGCATATGACCGCAAGGTGCTCCAGAGGGTAGTGCGTACGGCCCAGTACATCACCGGGGCCAAGCTTCCTGCCATCCAGGACCTATATAATAGGCAGTGTCAGAGGAAAGCGCATAAAATTGTCAGAGACTCCAGTCACCCAAGTCATAGACTGTTTTCTCTGCTACCGCATGGCAAGCAGTACCGGAGCGCCAAGCCTAGGACCAAAAGGCTCCTTAACAGCTTCTACCCCCAAGCCATAAGACTGCTGAACAATTAATAAAATGGCCACCGGACTATTTACATTGACCCCACCCACCTCCCCCCATTTGTTTTTACACTGCTGCTACTCGCTGTTAATTATCTTTGCATAGTCACTTCACCCCTACCTACATGTACAAATTACCTCAACTAACCTGTACCCCCACACACTGACTCGGTACTGGTACTTCCTGTATATAGCCTCGTTATTGTTATGTTATTGTGTTACTTTTTTTACTTTAGTTTATTTGGTAAATAATCCTTCCTTCCTTCCTTCTCTCTCTCTCTCTCTCTCTCTCTCTCTCTCTCTCTCTCTCTCTGACTCTCCCTTCCTATCTCTCTGTCGCCTCCCTTCCGGTCTCTGTCCCTGTCTCTGTCCCTTCCTGTCGCTCTCTTCCTCCCTCCCTCCCCTCCGCTCCACTCCTCTCTCTCTCTCTCTCCATCCCCTCTCTCTCTCTCTCTCTTCTTCCTCTCTCACTCTCTATTTCCTTCTGTTATGAGCAGCAGAATGAAATGTGGGATAATCCACAAGGTAACGACAGCAAAGCTGCTACGGTCTGATTTGGCATTTGATACAGAGCGCAGCTCACTCAAATTGGAAGCCACACCATTTCTGACAGAGGAAAAATATCAGTGAACCACACCCATGCAGCCACCTTCCAACCGCCAAATGCTTATCAATGTTATCTTTTCCCCTAAAATACCAGAGGTGATATCAATTATAGACAAACGCCAGGCTGTCTTCACCACCACATTAGCACGGCAGTCACTCCTTTGGATTCATAACACATCCAAAAGCGTTTTCTGACAGGCTCAAGGCCTCTGAGAAACTACGGCTCGGCCGAGTTTTGGACGTGCGGGTATTTTTTATGGTCGAGATCATCTTATTTCCTACTGCATCATTTTCAAATGCCATTTCATCGCCGTCGGAGTGCACGGGGGACGGCTCTGGACTAGCTGGCTTGGACAAGGGCTGAGCAGCCAGGCAGGCGGAGGGAGAGTGTAACGGATTTGAAAGTCTATGAAATAACCCTAACCCTAACCCAATTTCAGCTTGGAAGGAAAACAATTTGCACCCACTTTCATATTGGCGTTAGCGAATGGAAAGTTACTGTTTCATCCCCCATCCTTGCAAGTCAATGGCAAATTCTAAAACAATATATACAATTCTACAAGAGATGTCTTTGCGGTTTTGGGACATACAGTTCACATACTGGAGGTATAAATAACCTTAGAAAGTTTGGCAACACAATCTGCTACTACTACACAATCTCTATATGTAGCGCAATTCATTCATTCATAATGAAGGCCTCATTGATGCATTTGCTGAAAATATAGGCTGTTACTCAGAGCCATGAGCTGCTATAGCTGTTTATAACAAGTCAAAAGCTTCTCACTATGTGACAATGACAATGGAGGAGAAGTCAGAGGGGGTGCTTACTTGTCCATCCAGACAAGGGAATGTATACCGCCCTATGGGAGAAGCTGACACCAATGTCCTCTGGTACATGGACGGGACGGCCCTGTCACAATAGTCACACATACAGTACTGTGAAGTACAACTGCGGTCGTTGACACAATGTCTACATCCCAAATGGCACCCTATTCCCTACATAGTGCACTACTATGGGCCCTGGTTAAAAATGTGTGCACTATGTAGGGAATAAGGTGCTATTTGGGATGCATGTGTTACCACATCATCAGGCCTCAACAATACAAGCCATTAGCGGTTGGTCAGTACAATGGGGTGGCTATGGAAAACCTATCGGGTAATATTGGCATATCGTGTGACGAGGACAGGTACGTTAAATGGCTTATCTTGGCAGTTCACAGCTACGTGGTTTCGCTGGTCCTCTATAACCTCCTTAGGTTATAGGAACGTGGCTCTAGCAACGCCAGGGCCGTAGGTTTGATTCCCACTGGGTCACATATACAACAATTGTATGCGCTCATTGTAAGTCCTTCTGGAAAGAAGAGCTAAATGATATTACACATACTCGTCTCATGTCTTTGGCCCTTGTAATCCGCACTGCATTGAGGTTGACAGTGTGATAAGACTTTCACTTCTTTAAGGAGAGAAATGACCATGTAGCAATGTTGAAATGGGATGTCTGGGCTAGAAACCGAGTCAACTGTGTACCACAAGACTGTTATCCCGCTGAGCTAAAGCTTAGGCATTAGCTCTGAGCGCTAATGCAAGTCTTCAAGTCTCAGGCAAGGTTACTTGTCACGTGAACATGGTTCACAGAACCAGCCCTTTAACACCTTCAGTGTTAGGTGAATACTAGGATTCCAGGGTAAACAAAACAGAAAACCGGAAAATAACTATATTTTTCTAGGACCAGAATCTGAACCGAGAAAGAAAGTGAATCTATACCGTTCCGGAACAGAACCGTTATTTTAAAAGCATGAGAACCGGTTAATAACGTTCTGGTGAACATATTCTCAGAAGCTTATTCTGGTGTCTGCCTGCTAGCTGAAAATCTTTACCAGTGTTCGTGCGTGTGTAGGCTGCCTGCCCCTCTCCCTTCCGAAGCATAGGCTACTGTAGCCTACTGATGTTACAAGTGTGATTCAGAAATATGGGAGAAAGATTTTTATTAGAGAAGAATGGATTAACTTTTTCAATGCTAATTAAGGATAGTATAGTCATCACGTTTCAAATTGGATTTATTAACTACAAAAAGGTAAGATGTGTTTTATTTTAATTCTGGTGCCGATCTGCACCAGCGGTGAAGAGTACTTAAGTAAAAATACTTTTACTTTTACTTCACTACATTCTTTTAAAAAATGGTGTACTTTTACTGCATACATTTTACCTGACACCCAAAAGTACTCGTTACATTTTCAAACGCTTAGCAGGACAGAAAAAATCACACACTTATCAAGAGAACATCCCTGGTCATCCCTACTGGCTATCCGTAAATACATTTTAAAAACAAGAAAATGGTGGTTTGCTTAATATAAGGAATGTGAAATGATTTATACTTATACTTTTGATACTTAAGTATATTTAAAACCAAATACTTTTAGACTTTTACTCAAGTAGTATTTTACTGGGTGACTTTCACTTTTACTTTCAATTTTCAATTAAGGTATAGTAGCTGTGGAAGCTAGCTAGCTAGCTCTGGTCCAACATCAAACCAACCTTGGGAAGTTCAAAGACATTCAAAGTTCCTTCATGGAAGCCACTCCTCCATAGGTATAATTCTGTGGGCCTAATTCAGATCATGCATGTCATAACAAGATGCCCAGCGCTTCAAACCAAGCCTCCTCCTCCACAGTCTCATGCTCTCTCCCCACCCACAAAATGTCAACCGCATCACACGCCCTACATTTGTCTGTCCAATGCATGTAAACAATAGCGTGCCTGCTCTATAGCAAGCTGCTCTATCTGCACTGATTGGTGAAGTAATTTATTGCCGAGCTAAACGTACAAAATTGATTTCAGAGGTTTAAATACGAGGCTGTATCCAATTTCAGACGTTTAAAAGGAACAGAAAGGAACAATATTAACCATTTCTTTTTTGGGGTTCGAACCGGATCAGAACTTTATTTAGCTGGACGTAAGAGAGGAACGGAACCAAAATTATTATGGTTATTTTCAGAATGGAAAATAATTTTAGTTCCAACCCCTGCTGAAAATCCAGATACCGTAATTGATCCAAGCACAAGAAGAAAAAAACAATAGGTTAATTGTCTTAATCACATGGAAGAAGTCAACGCATCTCGCCTTGGGGTGGAACTGGCTTTCTTTCTATCCTGCTGAGCACAAATACCCATTTGATAAAAGTTTGTCTCTGTAATTACACTTTGAGCATCGTGATACTTTATAATTTCCAACAAATCTGTTGCCCAAAATAAAAAGAGGCACATCAGATATGATTTTTTCTTTAGGTTTTTTCTTCATATTTTGGCTTGTATTCCTCTCTTGCTCTTTTCCTCTGGCACACAAAGACAACAGTGATGTTTCATCACCTCGTGTCATCCTTTGCTGGTTTCTGGATATATGTCATGCTGTTTTCCTTCCTTCCATCCCTCTCTCTCACTCTGTTTCTCTCTCCTTCTTTCTCTCTCTTTTCCTACCTCGCTGCTCTTCTTCATCCTCTCTCTCTCCCTCTCGCTCTACCTTTCCTTCTCTCTCTACCTCACTCTCTCCATCTTTCTACCTCTCTCCACCTCTCTCTCTCTCTCTCTTACTTATGTGAGTTCTGATTGTAATAAATGTAACTGCCAATCTAATAATAACAAGGAAACGCAGAGGCAGCGTTCAGATAAAGCTTGAAGGGGACCAAGTGTTCACAGTGGATATTAAAGAAGAACATTAAAGTGCCTATGTGTCTATCATCCACTATGGGTTTGTCCCAAAATGGCACCCTATTCTCTATAAAGTCCCTATGGGCGCTGGTCAAAAGAAGTTCACTAGAGAATAGTGTGCCATTTGGGACGTACATAGTGAATCAGTTAATAACTCTGAAGACTGGGGTGAGTGGAGAGTCTCTTGTTCACGTTCATCTATGACACAGTTAAAGTCTGAAGTTTACATACACTTAGGTTGGAGTCATTAAAACTCGTTTTTCAACCACACACAAATATCTTGTTAACAAACTATAGTTTTGGCAAGTCGGTTAGGACATTTACTTTGCGCATGACACAAGTACATTTTCCAACAATTGTTTACGGACAGATTATTTCAATTATAATTCACTGTACCACAATTCCAGTGGGTCAAAAGTTTACATACACTAAGTTGACTGTGCCTTTAAACACTGGAAAATTCCAGAAAATTATGTCATGCTTTAGAAGCTTCTGATAGACGAATTGACATAATTTGAGTCAAATGGAGGTGTACCTGTGGATGTATTTCAAGGCCTACCTTCAAACTCAGTGCCTCTTGGCTTGCCATCAATGGAAAAAAAAAAAATCAGCCAAGACATTAGAAAAACAATTGTAGACCTCCACAAGTCTGGTTCATCCTTGGGAGCAATTTCCAAATGCCTGAAGGTACCACGTTCATCTGTACAAACAATAGTACGCAAGTATAAACACCATGGGACCACGCAGCCGTCATACCGCTCAGGAAGGAGACGCGTTCTGTCTCCTAGAGATTAATGTACTTTGGTGCGAAAAGTGCAAATCAATCCCAGAACAACAGCAAAGGACCTTGTGAAGATACTGGAGGAAACAGGTACAAAAGTATCTATATCCACAGTAAAACGAGTCCTATATTGACATAACCTGAAAGGCTGCTCAGCAAGGAAGAAGCTACTGCTCCACAACCGCCATAAAAAAGCCAGACTATGGTTTGCAACTGCACATGGGGACAAAGATCATACTTTTTGGAGAAATGTCCTCTGGGCTGATGAAACAAAAATAGAACTGTTTGGCCATAATGACCATCGTTATGTTTGGAGTGAAGCACGGGGATGGCAGAATCATGTTGTGGGGGGGTGCTTTGCTGCAGGAGGGACTGGTGCACTTCACAAAATAGATGGCATCATGAGGCAGGAAATATATGTGGATATATTGAAGCAACATCTCAAGACATCAGTCAGGATGTTAAAGCTTGGTCAAAAATGGGTCTTCCAAATGGACAATGACTGTAAGGATCTGGGTGTAGCTGGTGCAGAGGAGTCAGGCACAGGACAGCAGAGATGAGTAACACAAGGAACTTTACTAAAAACATTAAAATACATGAAGTAGCACCAGGCCCACAAACATCGGACCGAACTTACAATAAACAAACACGCACAAAAACCATGGGGGAAACAGAGGGTAAATAATGAACATGTAATTGGGGAATTGAAACCAGGTGTGTAAAACAAAGACGAAACAAATGGAAAATGAAGTGGATCGGCGATGGCTAGAAGGCCGGTGACGTTGACCACCGAATGCCGCCCGAACAAGGAGAGGGACCGACTTCGGCGGAAGTCGTGACAATGACCCCAAGCATACTTCCAAACTTGTGGCAAAATGGCTTAAGGACAACAAAGTCAAGGTATTGGAGTGGCCATCACAAAGCCCTGACCTCAATCCCATGGAAAATGTGTAGGCAGAACTGAAAAAGCGTGTGCGATCAAGGAGGCCTTACAAACCTGACTCAGTTTCACCAGCTCTGTCAGGAGGAATTGGCCAAAACTTATTGTGGGAAGCTTGTGGAAGGCTACCCAAAACGTTTGACCCAAGTTAAACAATTTAAAGGCAATGCAACCAAATACTAATTGAGTGTATGTAAACTTCTGACCCAATGGGAATGTGATGAAAGAAATAAAAGATGAAATAAATCATTACTACTTTCATCACTACTATTATTCTGACATTTCACATTCTTAAAATAACATGATGATCCTAACTGACCTAAGACAGGGAATTTTTACTTGGATTTAAATGTCAGGAATTGTGAAAAACTGAGTTTAAATGTATTTGGCTAAGGTGTATGTAAACTTCTGACTTCAACTGTACAACTGTTCACTAGTTCCAAAGTTAATGTAGTAATGATTCCTGAGTTTAACCAGAAGGCCAAATGTGTTATGCGATGTATGACATTTTCTGGTTGTAAATTGGTTTTCTGGTCGTAGATTTCACAGATCCATTTTTCTGGTCTCTAGACAGATGTCGAAAGAACGTCCTTTCACAATCTGCATATAAAACCTGACCACGATGTCACAAACATAAGTGTATCATGCCCGAGCTCTTTTGGGGAAACAGACAGGCGCACCGGAGGGTAGAGCTTCCCAGTAACGCCTTGATCACACATACAGTGTCATTGCATTTTGACACACCAGAAGCACATTCATTTCCAATGGAACCCTGTGTTTGCCTCGCAGCATTGTGTGTGTCAGAGGCAGCTGCAGTGTGTTCAGTGTGGCGCATGCGTTGCATTTATCAAACGTATGTGTAGACGGCTTGACATAAATGGTAGCAGAACACACTCATTCAAATGCACACATGTGCACATACACAGACACACACACAGACACACACACAGGTAAATAGTGCCATACATGCACTCAAACATATTCAGTTGACCTTGCTGTTGTGATTGTTGTTGTCCTTGATGTCTTTGTTGGTTTTTGCATAGTTTATTTCTGGTTTTCCTTTGTCTTTCTCTTTTTCTCTTTTGTTAATTTTGTTGGTTGTTGGTGCATTGGGTGGGGGGTCTTGGGAGTGGGGGAATGGATTTTTTTGTCATTATTATAATTATTTATAATTCATTATTATAATTACATTTTCTCAGGGGGGGGGGGGCTGTGGGGAGGGTCTCGGATGGTTGAGAGGCAGCTCTTGGGGAACTGTGGGTGGGATCTTGGGAGGGCTGGCGGTTGGGAGCTTGGGCTGGTGGCTGATGGATCGCTGGTTCAGGTCCCCGTTTTTTTGACCTTGTGGGAGATCTGTTGACCCTGGTTACTTCTGTGTGTCGCTCTGGATGTGGAGTCTGTTAGATGACTAATGTTATGTAGTTGTTGAGCGGCTTCACTGCAAGTATATTGTTTGCTTTCAATACATTTTTTTTTTTTTTTTAAAGAACCTGAATGTTGAATTTTCATGATGATGCTGCACACCATTTTGCGCAATGGCGCTGTAAGTGTAATTGAGGCGTAACACGGAACCCAAACCGGCTGCGCGCGTGCGCCATCGTGCATAAATGTATTTTGTCACCCTACACCACACGCGATCACAACACGCACGTTAAAATATCAAAACAAACTCTGAACCGATGACATTAATTTTAAGTGTGTGTGCGTGGGTGTGTGTGTGCATGTTCACAACATCTCTTATACTCTAACCCGGCATAAACTACTGTATGCATATGTTGTGCACGGTTCCCCACGGACGAGCATTAGGTTATACTTGATTGAGCCCGCCAATTTGCGTCATCCCCAGTGCACATCAAGCAGAAAGAGGTTTGTACTGTATAGTATTGTAAATGATTAAATGCAGCCCTGAAATGAGGGAGAAAAAGCAGGATAAAGAAAATGAAGGAATGAAGAGGTGGGGGATAAAGAAGAGGAAGGAAGAGGTGGGGGATAAAGAAGAGGAAGGAAGAGGTGGGGGAAAAGAAGAGGAAGAAGAGGTGGGGGATAAAGAAGAGGAAGGAAGAGGTGGGGATAAAGAAGAGGAAGGAAGAGGTGGGGGAAAAAGAAGAGGAAGGAAGGAAGGGGTGGGGAAAAGAAGAGGAAGGAAGAGGTGGGGGAAAAGAAGAGGAAGGAAGAGGTGGGGATAAAGAAGAGGAAAGAAGGGGTGGGGATAAAGAAGAGGAAGGAAGAGGTGGGGATAAAGAAGAGGAAGGAAGGGGGGGATAAAGAAGAGGAAGGAAGAGGTGGGGGGCGAAAAAGAAGAGGAAGGAAGAGGTGGGGATAAAGAAGAGGACGGAAGAGGTGGGGGAAAAGAAGAGGAAGGATTGAAGGAAGGAAGGAAGGAAGGAAGGAAGGAAGGAAGGAAGGAAGGAAGGAAAAGAAGGAAGGAAGGAAGGAAGGAAGGAAGGAAGGATGGGGGGGATAAAGAAGAGGAAGGAAGAGGTGGGAGAAAAAGAAGAGGAAGGAAGAGTTGGGGGAAAAAGAAGAGGAAGGAAGGAAGGAAGAGGTGGGGATAAAGAAGAGGAAGGAAGAGGTGGGGGATAAAGAAGAGGAAGGAAGAGGTGGGGGATAAAGAAGAGGAAGGAAGAGGTGGGGATAAAGAAGAGGAAGGAAGAGGTGGGGGAAAAGAAGAGGAAGGAAGAGGTGGGGATAAAGAAGAGGACGGAAGAGGTGGGGGAAAAGAAGAGGAAGGAAAGGAAGGAAGGAAGGAAGGAAGGAAGGAAGGAAGGAAGGAAGGAAGGAAGGAAGGAAGGAAGGAAGGAAGGAAGGAAGGATGAGGTGGGGATAAAGAAGAGGAAGGAAGAGGTGGGAGAAAAAGAAGATAAGGAAGAGTTGGGGGAAAAAGAAGGAAGGAAGGAAGGAAGGTGGGGATAAAGGGGAAGGAAGAGGTGGGGGAAAAGAAGAGGAAGGAAGAGGTGGGGGATAAAGAAGAGGAAGGAAGAGGTGGGGATAAAGAAGAGGAAGGAAGAGGTGGGGGAAAAGAAGAGGAAGGAAGAGGTGGGGATAAAGAAGAGGAGGAAGAGGGGGGAAAAGGAGGAAGGAAGGAAGGAAGGAAGGAAGGAAGGAAGAAGGAAGGAAGGGGAAAAGAAGGAAGGAAGGAAGAAGGAAGGAAGGAAGGAAGGAAGGAAGGAAGGAAGGAAGGATAAAGAAGAGGAAGGAAGAGGTGGGAGAAAAAGAAGAGGAAGGAAGAGGTGGGGGAAAAGAAGAGGAAGGAAGGAAGGAAGGAAGGAAGGAAGGAAGAGGTGGGGATAAAGAAGAGGAAGGAAGAGGTGGGGGATAAAGAAGAGGAAGGAAGAGGTGGGGGATAAAGAAGAGGAAGGAAGAGGTGGGGATAAAGAAGAGGAAGGAAGAGGTGGGGGAAAAAGAAGAAGAAGGAAGAGGTGGGGGAAAAGAAGAGGAAGGGGATAAAGAAAAGGAAGGAAGAGGTGGGGGAAAGAAGAGGAAGGAAGAGGTGGGGATAAAGAAGAGGAAGGAAGGGGTGGGAAAAAAGAAGAGGAAGGAAGAGGTGGGGGAAAAGAAGAGGAAGGAAGGAAGGAAGGAAGGAAGGAAGGAAGGAAGGAAGGAAGGAAGGAAGGAAGGAAGGAAGGAAGGAAGGAAAAGGTGTGGATAAAGAAGAGGAAGGAAGAGGTGGGGATAAAGAAGAGGAAGGAAGAGGTGGGGGAAAAGAAAGGAAGAAGAATAAAGAAGAGGAAGGAAGAGGTGGGGATAAAGAAGAGGAAGGAAGAGGTGGGGGAAAAGAAGAGGAAGGAAGGAAGGGGTGGGGATAAAGAAGAGGAAGGAAGAGAAAAGAAGAGGAAGGAAGAGGTGGGGGAAAAGAAGAGGAAGGGGATAAAGAAGAGGAAGGAAGAGGTGGGGGAAAAGAAGAGGAAGGAAGAGGTGGGGATAAAGAAGAGGAAAGAAGGGGTGGGGATAAAGAAGAGGAAGGAAGAGGTGGGGATAAAGAAGAGGAAGGAAGGGGTGGGGATAAAAAGAGGAAGGAAGAGGTGGGGGAAAAGAAGAGGAAGGAAGAGGTGGGGATAAAGAAGAGGAAGGAAGAGGTGGGGGAAAAGAAGAGGAAGGATTGAAGGAAGGAAGGAAGGAAGGAAGGAAGGAAGGAAGGAAGGAAGGAAGGAAGGAAGGAAGGAAGGAAGGAAGGAAGGAAGGAAGGATGAGGTGGGGATAAAGAAGAGGAAGGAAGAGGTGGGAGAAAAAAGAAGAGGAAGGAAGAGGTGGGGGAAAAGAAGAGGAAGGAAGGAAGGAAGAGGTGGGGATAAAGAAGAGGAAGGAAGAGGTGGGGGATAAAGAAGAGGAAGGAAGAGGTGGGGGATAAAGAAGAGGAAGGAAGAGGTGGGGATAAAGAAGAGGAAGGAAGAGGTGGGGGAAAAGAAGAGGAAGGAAGAGGTGGGGATAAAGAAGAGGAAAGAGGTGGGGGAAAAGGAAGGAAGGAAGGAAGGAAGGAAGGAAGGAAGGAAGGAAGGAAGGAAGGAAGGAAGGAAGGAAGGAAGGAAGGAAGGAAGGAAGGAAGGAAGGAAGGATGAGGTGGGGATAAAGAAGAGGAAGGAAGAGGTGGGAGAAAAAGAAGAGGAAGGAAGAGGTGGGGGGAAGAAAAAGGAAGAAGGAAGGAAGGAAGGAAGGAAGGAAGGAAGGAAGGGGATAAAGAAGAAGGAAGGAAGAGGTAAAGAAGAGGAAGGAAGAGGTAAAGAAGAGGAAGGAAGAGGTGGGGGATAAAGAAGAGGAAGGAAGAGGTGGGGATAAAGAAGAGGAAGGAAGAGGTGGGGGAAAAAGAAGAAGAAGGAAGAGGTGGGGGGAAAAGAAGAAGGGGATAAAGAAAAGGAAGGAAGAGGTGGGGGGAAAGAAGAGGAAGGAAGAGGTGGGGATAAAGAAGAGGAAGGAAGGGGTGGGAGAAAAGAAGAGGAAGGAAGAAGTGGGGGAAAAAGAAGAGGAAGGAAGGAAGGAAGGAAGGAAGGAAGGAAGGAAGGAAGGAAGGAAAAGGTGTGGATAAAGAAGAGGAAGGAAGAGGTGGGGGATAAAGAAGATGAAGGAAGAGGTGGGGGATAAAGAAGAGGAAGGAAGAGGTAGGGGAAAAAAGAAGAGGAAGGAAGGAAGGAAGGAAGGAAGGAAGGAAGGAAGGAAGGAAGGAAGGAAGGAAGGAAGAGGGGGGATAAAGAAGAGGAAGGAAGAGGTGGGAGAAAAAGAAGAGGAAGGAAGAGGTGGGGGAAAAGAAGAGGAAGGAAGAGGTGGGGGATAAAGAAGAGGAAGGAAGAGGTGGGGATAAAGAAGAGGAAGAAGAGGTGGGGAAAAGAAGAGGAAGGGGATAAAGAAGAGGAAGGAAGAGGTGGGGGAAAAGAAGAGGAAGGGGATAAAGAAGAGGAAGGAAGAGGTGGGGAGAAAAGAAGAGGAAGAAAGAGGTGGGGATAAAGAAGAGGAAGGAAGAGGTGGGGGAAAAGAAGAAAGGAAGAGAAAAGAAGAGGAAGGATTGAGGATGGAAGGAAGGAAGGAAGGATGAGGTGGGGATAAAGAAAGGAAGGAAGAGGTGGGAGAAAAAGAAGAGGAAGGAAGAGGTGGGGGAAAAGAAGAGGAAGGAAAGAGGAAGAGGTGGGGATAAAGAAGAGGAAGGAAGAGGTGGGGGATAAAGAAGAGGAAGGAAGAGGTGGGGATAAAGAAGAGGAAGGAAGAGGTGGGGGAAAAGAAGAGGAAGGAAGAGGTGGGGGAAAAGAAGAGGAAGGATTGAAGGATGGAAGGAAGGAAGGAAGGAAGGATGAGGTGGGGATAAAGAAGAGGAAGGAAGAGGTGGGGGAGAAAAAGAAGAGGAAGGAAGAGGTGGGGGAGAAAGAAGAGGAAGGAAGAGGTGGGGGATAAAGAAGAGGAAGGAAGAGGTGGGGATAAAGAAGAGGAAGGAAGAGGTGGGGGAAAAGAAGAGGAAGGAAGAGGGGGGAAAAAGAAGAGGAAGGAAGGAAGGAAATAAGGAAGGAAGGAAGGAAGGAAGGAAGGAAGGAAGGAAGGAAGGAAGGGGGAAGGAAGGAAGGAAGGAAGGAAGAGGTGGGGATAAAGAAGAGGAAGGAAGAGGTGGGAGAAAAAGAAGAGGAAGGAAGAGGTGGGGGAAAAAGAAGAGGAAGGAAGGAAGGAAGGGTGGGGATAAAGAAGAGGAAGGAAGAGGTGGGGGATAAAGAAGAGGAAGGAAGAGGTGGGAGAAAAAGAAGAGGAAGGAAGAGGTGGGGAAAAGAAGAGGAAGGAAGGAAGGGGTGGGGATAAAGAAGAGGAAGTAAGAGGTGGGGGATAAAGAAGAGGAAGGAAGAGGTGGGGGATAAAGAAGAGGAAGGAAGAGGTGGGGGATAAAGGAAGGAAGGAAGGAAGGAAGGAAGGAAGGAAGGGGTGGGGATAAAGAAGAGGAAGGAAGAGGTGGGGGAAAAGAAGAGGAAGGAAGGGGTGGGGGAAAAAGAAGAGGAATGAAGGAAGGAAGGGGTGGGGATAAAGAAGAGGAAGGAAGAGGTGGGGGGGAAAGAAAAGGAAGGGGATAAAGAAGAGGAAGGAAGGAAGAGGTGGGGGATAAAGAAGAGGAAGGAAGGAGGGGGATAAAGAAGAGGAAGGAAGGAAGGGGTGGGGTATAAAGAAGAGGAAGGAAGGAAGAGATAAAGATGAGGAAGGAAGAGGTGGGGGATAAAGATGAGGATGGAAGATGTGGAGGGTAAAGATGAGGAAGGAAGAGGTGGGGGATAAAGATGAGGAAGAAAGAGGTGGGGGATAAAGATGAGGAAGGAAGAGGTGGGGGATAAAGATGAGGATGGAAGATGTGGGGATAAAGATGAGGAAGGAAGAGGTGGAGGATAAAGATGAGGAAGGAAGAGGTGGGGGATAAAGATGAGGAAGGAAGAGGTGGGGGATAAAGATGAGGAAGGAAGAGGTGGGGGATGGGCACAGGGGCTTTTAAGGTACTTGTGAAAGTATTGAAGAGAGAGAGAAAGAGAGACATAGCAACCCATTGGGCACACACTGCTTGAATCAACATTGTTTCCACGCCATTTCAGTTCAAATATGCTGAACAAACAAGAAATAGACGTTGACTTGACATCTGTGCCGTGGGAATGGAATAGGCAAAAAAAGAGGGACCCAGAAAATTGCTATATTTTCATCTTCAATTAACAAATTCAAAAGATGAAATGTCTCTGTATCCCTCCCTCTCTATTAGTCTCTCTCTACCTCTCTTTCCCCCCACTCTGTCCATCCCCATGGGAGTTAGCACAATAGAGGATAACAGCAGACTTATAACCAAACCACACAATCCAAACCTTTCATTAGGTTTGCTCACTGCTCCAGGGTGGCTTGACAGACACATGCACCTGACGGCACACCAATAGAATTCACATTGGCCAATTTACAGATCACCAGAAAAGACCACAGTGTCACAGAGAATAGTACTGTTGGCGTAACTCATGAAAGGTACAAACACACACAGCTGTTCTTGTCTATTAATGTTCTGTATTACGTCATGTTTCATGCTTTGGTTGGACCCCAGGAAGTGTAGCTGCTGCTTTCGCGACAGCTAATGGGGATCCTAATAAAATACAAAATACACACACACACACACACGCAAGCCTACTTGAAGAGGTATTGACGACTTCCACTTTTTTTGTTATTGCCCTAGTTGACTGGTGGTGATGTTAAGACTGATTTACGGCCGATGTTAAGTGGGTTATGATGAGAACTAAGGAGAACGTTGCTTAGCCAGGCCTTGCTCTCTAATCCACTTCTTCCCAACACATTATTAATTTATGCAGCTTGGACACACACACACACACACACACACAGCGAGGCCACCAACACACACACACACACACACACACATACACTCAGGGAAGCCACCAACACACATACACACAGCGAAGGCACCCCAATGTCATGCAACCCCACGGCCACTCTCACCTGAGTCACCTGAGTTTACCCACCATCCTGATAACGGTCCTGATAATGTGCCCTATCCCTCCGCCACTGCTTGACTCCTAGTGTGGTCAGCGCCCCGCGGCAACGGACGTCAACAGGAGCATGCAGCTTTTTTTGGCCAATGTTCACATGTAAGAGTTGACAAAGATGTTGATCGCAATGTGACTTCCTGGATATCGTTTTGATGCCCTGAGGTGTTGTTTTAAACATGTTCTTATACTGAAAGAATGGTACCAATTCCCTTGATAGGAAAGTTGTGCTTTGTGTAGTGTAGCGAGGCAAACTCTTTGGTAAAAGACTGGTTCTCGGCTGTTGGTTTTGTAGAAACTCTGACAGACATGATGAAAGGTTTGAGCATATCAACCAAGGCTAGACATATCCAACTGAGACAGTTATGCAACTAAAGAAGACAGGAACTGTGTCTACAGAGAGATTGCAGAAGCAGATTACTGGTATTCACCTTGCAAGGTTGAGTGATGTCTCATGTATACAATACAGTCTATACGACCAACGTGTCTACGATGTCTCTGTAGAAATGGGAACAGGGGTTTCAAGGACATAGTTAATGATAGCTTCTCCCCTGCAGCCAGAGGAGAAAGCGAGGAAGCACCGTGTTTGAGTAACAATATGTCAGATGTAGCAGCGCTCACAGTGGTGGGGCATTTCAAACATATCAGCCAGCCGTTGTTCAATTCCACATAGCAGTGGACACCTGGTGTGTGACACTCCACCCCACATTCAAATCACCTGTAGCTGCACTGATCCAACAGAAAAAGCCAACAGAAAAAGCGAAGTCAAAATGGGGTCCAGGCAAGTCTTACAGAAGAAAGAGCGGAACTGTTGCTGCTTTGTTTGAACGCTTGTTGGGATTTATATTAGAGGTCGACCGATTCATTGCCGATTAATTAGGGCCGATTTTAAGTTTTCATAACAATCGGTAATCAGCATTTTTGGACGCCGATTATGGCCAATTACATTGCACTCCAGACTGCGTGTGTCACGCCCTGACCGTAGAGATCCTTTTGTTCTCTATGTTTGTTTGGTCAGGGTGTGACTCGGGTGGGAAATTCTATGTTTTGTATTTCTTTGGGTTTGGCCGAGTGTTGTTCACAATCAGAGGCTATCGTTGTCTCTGATTGGGAATCATACTTAGGTAGCCTTTTTCCCCACCTATGTTGTGGGATCTTGTCCTTGTATTGTTGCTGTTGAGCCCTACAAGGCTGTATTCTCTCTTTCTTGTTTTTCGGGTCATTATCATTAAGGAATATGATTAACCTACCCCACGCTGCATCTTGGTCCACTTCTTCAGACGAGCGTTACAGCGTGGGAGGCTGACCACCTGTTACGCGAGTGCAGCAAGGAGCCAAGGTAAGTTGTTAGCTAGCATTAAACTTATAAAAAACAATCAATTTTAACATAATCACTTGTTAACTACATATGGTTAATGACATTACTAGTTTAACTAGCTTGTCCTGCGTTGCAAATAATCAATGCAGTGATTTATCATCGAATCACAGCCTACTTCGCCAAACGGGTGCTGATTTAACAAGCGCATTCACAAAAAAAAGCACTGTCGTTGCAACAATGTACCTAACCATAAACATCTATGCCTTTCTTAAAATCAATACACAAGTATATTTTTTAAAACCTACATATTCAGTTAAAAGAAATTCATGGTAACAGGCAATATTAACTAAGGAAATTGTGTCACTTCCCTTGCGTTCTGTCAGGGTATGTGCAGCAGTTTGGGCCGCCTGGCTCGTTGCGAACTGTGTGAAGACCATTTATTCCTAACAAAGACCGTAATTAATTTGCCAGAATTGTACATAATTATGACATAACATTGAAGGTTGTGCAATGTAAAAGCAATTTTTGATTTTTTTACACAATTTATTGTCCAAGCAGGCAGTCTACACAGCAAGGGCCTTTAATGGGTATTGAGTGCTATGGTCGGACAGTATCCAGATTTTCATAACCGTTCCTGTACCATACCGGGTTAATCCATTTCTTTTGGGGGGGCGCACAAAGCTCATTTAGGCAGCAGGGATGTTGATCCAGGAGGAGATTGATTGTCTCTGCTGTAACCAAGAAACGTGATCTTGCAAGCTAGCCACTTATCTAGCTTCCAAATGCATAGCTGAAGCCCTGAGCTGGAGATCATTTATTTCTCCCTTTTTTTTACGCTGTTGAAAATCATACCGTTGGTATTTCAAAATACCGCGGTATAGGGTATATACGGTATAGTGCCCAAGCCTATTGAGGGTGTCTCTCGAAAACAGGTGGTGTTGACATCTTTATGGAACAGCATGACAGCTCACTTTGATATTGTTTCGATTACGCAATAGAAGTTGACTAATGCAACTGGATTTAACAAATCGACCCGGTGCCAAAATGTACTCATTCCAAACCTCGTGAAGTAAATACAACACACTACATTCTGGTAATACTTTGCAAATGAACATGAACAGCAAAATGAACATTGCACTTCACAAGACAGGTTCAAAATGGGACTGTCCTTCTGTCTGGTACACTCCAATGACAGATATTGAGCAGCAGATTGTCAGAGTTGGACAAAAGCTTTGTTCACAACACCCATGTATTTTCCTGTCACTCAAACATGCTAGGCTGTCCATTGACCATCCAGATGATTAGTAAATACCAGACCTGTGTCAAATAGGAATAAATTCATGAATTTGTATGTCTGATGTTGTGACTATATTAGGTTTCTCTTTTTGTTGTGGAATCTCTTTGAACGCAGTGCAATTTCTGTATATAATAGACACTTCTGTGAAAACACACAATAAAATACTATCTAAACTAATCAAAATATTTGAATACTTTCTTATACTTTAGAGTTGCTGTTGGTTAGGTGTGTCTGGCACAATGGAATAGTACCAAAAGTACAAACCTCAATCTTGCTAATCGAAATATTTTAATACTTTCTTATACTTTAGAGTGGCTGTTGGTTAGGCGTGACTAGTACAATGGAATAGTCCCAAAAGTACAAACCTCAATCTTGTTTGATCCAGAGTTTAATTGGGATATAAAATGGTTTCCCTCTAGATGAAAATCAAACAGGACCCTGGGGGGAATCACTGCAATTAAAATATATCAATTTCCCTCCAAAATGAGGATTTGTCTTTTGTTTTTCACTGAGCTCTCTAATTTGACGCCACTGCGCTGTGTGCCAATTTACCTTAAAGAGGTTTAACAACAAAGCCAGTGGGATGTTTAGGGGCCATAAACGCTTGTCGTAAATGGAGACATACGCAAAGCACTTAATGCCGTATTATATGCTTAGAAATCATGTATTACGCTTGGAGCTACAGCAACAGACTCTGGAGGGGCAGTGGGGTTTGGATTCTATGAGGATCCAAAATAACATTAATGAAATGAAAACAAACTTTGGGGACATCCGGTAGCAAATCTAATCGTGCTTTGAGCTAAGGAACTTCATTGGGACTTGAAGATTGAATCTGAAGTTTACCGTAACACCATTGAAACTTGTAATGTGCATACATGAAAAGACATGAATTTGAAATTTACACAGATGGCTTGTAGACCTGATATAGCTTTTACACCAGACTCTATAGTCGGACTCTGTGATATAGACATACTGTACATTTGGAAAGCATTCAGACCCTTTTGACTTTTTCACATTTGGTTACGCTGCAGCCGTATTCTAAAATGGAGGAAATGTTTTTTTCTTCCTCGTCAATCTACACATACAGTACCAGTCAAAAGTTTGGACAAATCAAATCAAAGTTTATTGGTCACGTGCGCCGAATACAACAGCTTACTTACAGGCTCTAAACAATAGTGCAAAAAAGGTATTAGGTGAACAATAGGTAAGTAAAGAAATAAAAACAACAGTAAAAAAGACAGTGAAAAATAACAGTAGAGAAGCTATATACAGTAGAGAGGCTATATACAGTTACGAGGCTATAACAGTAGCGAGGCTACATAGTCGAGATGATTGAGGTAGTAGCTACATGTAGGAATGGTTAAAGTGACTATGCATATATGGTAAACAGAGAGTAGCATAAAAGAGGGTTTGGCAGGTGGTGGGTGGCGGAACACAATGGTTGGTCGCACTGGTTGGTCGGGCCAATTGAGGTAGTATGTACATGAATGTATAGTTAAAGTGACTATGCATATGTGATAAACAGAGAGTAGCAGCAGTGTAAAAGAAGGGTTGGGGGGGTAGCCATTTCAACTGGGTAGCCAGCCATAGTCCAGGTAGCCATTTGACTACCTGTTCAGGAGTCTTATGGCTTGGAGTTAAACACTGTTGAGAAGCCTTTTTGTCCTAGACTTGGCACTCCAGTACCGCTTGCCATGTGGTAGTAGAGAGAACAGTCTCTGACTGGGGTGGCTGGCGTCTTAGACAATTTTTAGGGTAATCCTCTGACACTGCCTGGTGTAGAGGTCCTGAATGGCAGGCAGCTTAGCCCCAGTGATGTACTGGGCCGTATGCACTACCCTTTGTAGTGCCTTGCGGTCGGAGGCCGAGCAATTGCCATACCAGGCAGTGATGCAACCAGTCAGGATGCTCTCGATGTTGCAGCTGTAGAACCTTTTGAGGATCTGAGGACCCATGCCAAATAATTTTAGTTTCCTGAGGGGGAATAGGCATTGTCGTGCCCTCTTCACGACTGTCTTGGTGTGTTTGGGCCATTCTAGTTCGCTGGTGATGTGGACACGAAGGAACTTAAAGCTCTCAACCTGCTCCACTACAGCCCAGTCGATGAGAATGGGGGCTTGCCCGGTCCTCCTTTTCCTGTAGTCCACAATCATCTCCTTAGTCTTGGCTACGTTGAGGGATAGGTTGTTATTCTGGCACCACCCAGCCAGGTCTCTGACCTCCTCCCGATAGGCTGTCTTGTTGTTGTAGGTGATCAGCCCTACCACTGTTGTGTCTTCAGCAAACTTAATGATGGTGTTGGAGTCGTGCCTGGCCATCCAGTAGTGGGTGAACAGGGAGTACAGGAGGGGACTGAGCACGCACCCCTGAGGGGCCCCCGTGTTGAGGATCAGCGTGGCAGATGTGTTGCTACATACCCTCACCACCTGGGGGCGGCCCGTCAGGAAGTCCAGGATCCAGTTGTAGAAGGAGGTGTTTAGTCCCAGGATCCTTAGCTTAATGATAAGCTTTGAGGGTACTATGGTGTTGATCGCTGAGCTGTAGTCAATAAATAGCATTCTCAGGTAGGTGTTCCTTCTGTCCAGGTGGGAAAAGGCAGTGTGCCATGCAATAGAGAATGCATCATCTGTGGATCTGTTTGGGCGTTATGCGAATTGGAGTGGGTCTAGTGTTTCTGGGACAATGGGACAATGGTGTTGATGTGAGCCATCACCAGCCTTTCAAAGCACTTCATGGCTACGGACATGAGTGCTACGGGTCTGTAGTCATTTAGGCAGGTTGCCTTCGTGTTCTTGGGCACAGCGACTATAGTGGTCTGCTTGAAACATGTTGGTATTACAGACTCAATCAGGGACATGTTGAAAATGTCAGTGAAGATACCTGCCAGTTGGTCAACACACGCCCGGAGCACACGTCCCGGTAATCCGTCTGGCCCCACAGCCTTGTGTATGTTGACCTGTTTCCCTGTAAATGGCTACCCGGTTGAAAGAATGCCAAGAGTGTGCAAAGCTGGCCTCCCAGGTGGCGCAGTGGTCTAAGGCACTGCATCGCAGTGCTAGCTGTGCCACCAGAGATTCTGGGTTCGGGCCCAGGCTCTGTTGCAGCCGGCCGCGACCGGGAGGCCCATGGGGCGGCGCACAATTGGCCCAGCACCGTCCGGGTTAGGGAGGGTTTGGCTGGCAAGGATATCCTTGTTTCATCATAAACTAGCGACTCGTGTGTCAGGCCGGGCGCAGTGCACGCTGACCTAGTCACCAGGTGTACAGTGTTTCCTCCAACACATTGGTGTGGCTGGCTTCCAGGTTGGATGTGCATTGTGTCAAGAAGCATTGCGGCTAGGTTGTGTTTCGGAGGACGCATGGCTCTCGACCTACACCTCTCCCGAGTCCGTGCGGGAGTTGCAGCGATGAGACAAGACTGTAACTACTACCAATTGGGGAGGAAAAGGGGGTTAAAAAAAGTGTGCAAAGCTGTCATTAAAGGCAAAGGGTGGATACTTTGAAGAAGCTCAATAAAATACATTTTGATTTGTTTAACACTTTTTGGGTTACTACATGATTCCATATGTGTTATTTCATAGTTTTGATGTCTTCACTATTATTCTACAATGTAGAAAATAGTAAAAATAAATAACAAATTTGGGATGAGTAGGTGTGCCCAAACTTTTGACAGGTACTGTAATACCCCATCATGACAAAGCAAAACAGGCTTTTAGAAATATTACCGAATTTCTTGAAACAAAATGGAAATATCACATTTACATAAGTAATCAGACCGTTTACTCAGTACTTTGTTGAAGCACCTTTGGCTGAGATTTCAGCCTTGAGTCTTCTTGGGTATGACGCTACAAGTTTGGCACACCTGTGTTTGGGGAGTTTCTCTCATTCTTCTCTGCAGATCCTCTCAAGCTCTGTCAGGCCATAGTGAAGGAAGTGTTCTCATGAGGGTAAACACAGAAAACGTTCCATTCCACATCAGAGACAGAAAAACACAATCTGAGGATATTATACTATTTTTTTTGCATGCACAAATCATTTCAAAGTAACTTTATATGAAGTTATGTGGTTATGATTGTTGCCCTTGTGAGGTAACTAAGGCATCTGGGAGTGAGTTCTAATGTATTTACAGCCAGGAAAGCCATGATGCATACCCCATAAGACATGTCACCAGAGGTCTCTTCACAATCCCCAAGTCCAGAACAGGTGCACAGTACTACATAGAGACATGACTACATTGAACTCTATTCCACATCAGGTAACTGATGCAAGCAGTAGAATCAGATTTTGAAAAACAGGTAAAAATACCAGTGGTGTAAAGTACTTAAGTTAAAAGACTTTAAAGTACTACTTAAGTCGTTTTTGGGGGTATCTGTCCTTTACTATTTATATTTTTGACAACTTTTACTTCACTACATTTCTAAAGAAGATAATGTACTCTTTACTCCATACATTTTCCCTGACACCCAAAAGTACTCGTTACATTTTGAATGCTAAGCAAGAAAAGGGTCCAATTCGCACATTATCAAGAGAACATCCCTGGTCATCTCTACTGCCTATAATCTGGCGGACTCACTAAACACAAAAGCTTTCTTTGTCAATTACATCTGAGTGTTGGAGTGTGCCCCTTGCTTATTGTATATTTTTTCAAAAACAAGAAAATGGTGCCATCTGATTTGCATAATATAAGGAATTTGAAGTGAATTTGACTTTTGATACTTAAGTAGAATTAAAACCAAATACTTTCATTTTATTGGGTGACTTTCACTTTTACTTGAGTCATTTTCTATTAAGATATCTTTACTTTAAAAAAATTTAAATGTGGAGCGGTGCTTCACATCTATTTTCAGGTCTCTCCAGAGATGTTGTATTGGGTTCAAGTATGAGCTCTGGCTGGGCCACTCATGGATTTTCAGAGACTTGTCCCGAAGCCACTCCTGCATTGTCTTGGCTGTGTGCTTAGTGTTGTTGTCCTGTTGGAAGGTGAACATTCACCCCAGTCTGAGGTCCTGAGCGCTCTGGAGCAGGTTTTCCATCAAGGATCTCTCCGTACTTTGCTCCGTTCATCTTTCCCTTGATCCTGACTAGTTTCACAGTCCCTGCCACTGAAAAACATCCCCAAAGCATGATGCTGCCACTACCATGCTTCACCGTAGGGATGGTGCCAAGTTTCCTCCAGACGTGACGCTTGGCATTCAGGCCAAGGAGTTCAATCTTGGTTTCATCAGACCAGAGAATCTTGTTTCTCATGGTCTGAGTCTTTTGGCAAAGGGCCTTTTGGCAAACTCCAAGCTGGCTGTCATGTGCCTTTCACTGAGGACTGGCTTCCATCTGGCCACTCTACCATAAAGGCCTGTTTGGTGGAGTGCTGCAGAGATGGTTATCCTTCTGGAAGGTTCCCCCATCTCCACAGAGAAAGTCTGGAGCTCTGTCAGAGTGACCATCGGGTTCTTGGTCACCTACCTGACCAAGAACCTTCTCCCCCGATTGCTCAGTTTGGCCGGGTGGCAAGCTCTAGGAAGAGTCTTGGTGGTTCCAAACCTTCCATTTAAGAATGGGGACCTGCAAAAATGTTTTGGTACCCTTCCCCAGATATTGTGCCTCAACACAATCCTGTCTCGGAGCTCTACGGACAATTCCTTCAAACTCATGGCTTGGATTTTGCTCTGACATGCACGGTCAAATGTGACCTTTATATAGACAGGTGTGTGCCTTTCCAAACCATGTCCAATCAATTAAATTTACCACAGGTAAGGATCTTCTTAAGGAAGATCAACCGCAACAGGATGTATCTACCTGAGCTCAATTTCGAGTTTAATAGTAAAGTATCTGAATACTTATCTAAATAAGGTATTTCTGTTTTGTATTTATTAAAACATTTGCAAAAAAATATAAAAACCTATTTTCACTTTGTCATTATGGGTAATTGTGTGTAGATTAATGAGGACATGTTTGTTTTCATCCATGTTAGAATTAGGCTGTAATGTAACAAAATGTTGAAAAAGTCAAGGGATCTGAAAATATTCCCGAATGCACTTTACATGTATGTCATGTCTTCAAGTTCTCTGTTGCCAAGATGTACTGTCTGTTACAACCTGAATGATGAATTGAATTGAATGACTTGCCCTCAACCACACACAACATGACAAGTAAACACTGTTGTTGTGCCTGGTGTACTACAAACACACACACAAGCGTGTACGTGCATGTAGTGTCTATACAAAACTTTGGCACACAAACAACATTCTGCTTCTGAAAGGATGGAAAACAATGCAACATCGCTGGGTTGAGAGAGAGTGCTTCAGATCAGAGTTCAATGTGCAGTCACACACACACACACACTATCCTGCCGGCATAGCCATTCTGTTCGCTGGCAGAGGGGCAGGCCACATGGGCAGATAGACCTAGAAAGTACAAAAGAAAAGTTTCTGTGTCAATCAATATGGCCGCCATGAGATATACGATTTGCCAATGCAGGGTTTCTCCTTTTCTTTGGCTTGAATAGAAGGACAGGCACCATCTTTGGGAACTGGGCTGAGAAATTGCAAACGCTCCTGAAAGGCATGAACCTAAGGATACCAGGGAAACCGGGTGGCTGGCCTGCTTAAGGGATGTTAGTACTCGCCAAATGCTGTTGTGGAAACAGTGTTAAGAGAGAGAAATAATTTTTTTCACGTGACTCACGTGAAAAAAGCCTGTGTCCATTATTAATGACATCATACAAAGCCAATTATTGTTGTGTAGAAAGCTGACAAAAGACTGAATGGATATTAATGTCAATGTACTGTAAATGGTTTCATAGAAAGAAAATATTCTAACTAGGGTTGGGCGGTATTTCATACCTTCATACCGTCCCTGGACCATACCGGGGTATACAGTATTGCCAGCAGTGCAGACAAGGGGCGCTATTTCTTTCCAAGCATAATTTTTTAAATTAAATTAATATAAAAGCAAGGCAGCGGGGATCTTAATCGAGGACGGGATTAATTGTCTCGGCTGTAACCAAGACGCTTGATCTAGCAAGTTAGCCACTTAGCCAGCAAGTTAGCAAACCAAATGCCTAGCTGGAGACCTAAACTGGAGATAATTGATTTGGCACATCTTAGATACTTAACATATTGTTAGTTTTAAGCAGTGCTACTTCAGCTACTCTGAACTGGGAAAAAAAACAGCTTCATATCAATAGTCTAAAGTTGCTTCCTCGACTTGTCTCCTTTCCTTCATCTGCACTGATGTGAATGGGCAGGGCTGGACTGGACAGGTGAAGCAGTTTAATAATTCGGGACTACAATTAGGACTTTCAAACCAGTGCAAATGAAGGACATGAGACAAGGAGTTGGCGTCACTTTAGACTGTTGAGATGCAGCCATTATTGATTCAGAAGAAGGAGAAGGAACCGCGTCAGACTGTTGAGATGAACAGAGAGACTGCACTTGATAAATCAATTGAACTCTGTGCACTTACATTTAAATGAATCGGACCTCCCCTACTCAAAGATCAAAGATGTGCTCCCTAAATAAGTATCTGTGTTTGTCACAGACTGGGCAGCATAAAATGTCATCAAACTTGTAATATCACATTTAAAAATATATATATATCTATTTTCTCTGCACCTGAAGGTATCTTCGATTCTATTTACTGTATAAACTATTAAAAGCTCATATCCAGGACACAGCGATTGTGCAATTTGGTGTATGTTTTTTCAAATGGAAGTGATTACAAGGATAAATAAAGATAGAGAGGGGGGTGGGATGAGGAATTACAGGAAGTCTTTATAATAACCATATTCATCACATTAGGGGGAGGGCCTTAATTTGACTGGCACAAATCCATTTGGCTTAATTCACAAAACAAATCCTCTGCGTTTGACATTATTTCTAGGCTGTGACAAACAAACGCAACTAATAACATGAAACATCAAAGAAAATAAAACTAATTTGGGGGGTAAAAAAATAGTGATTTAGCTAGATACACATTCCAGTAAACGATAAAGCACTCAAATCTATCTACAATGTGGGCTCGTCTAGAATTCCAATCTGTCATCGAATGGCCAGAGCGGCACCGGAGCGCAAAGCATGTCCATTTGGTATTTGGAGAACACACCAGTCTGTAATAATGTAGGACAAAATGTATATTTTCTCAACAGCCTAACTTCTATCTGGCGCACATTTTATCTGTAGCTTATCAAATCACGATGTACTTCGTTTTTATGATGTGTATATTATTGCGTTTTCTCACACAATAATGCCATAGGTTCTTATCACAGGGTTACAGCAGTACAGTACTTCGGAATATAATCACTGGAATATAATCATCCAAACACCACGGTAAATAATCACGCCACAGTACAATACTATAACGAATTTAAGATATCCACACTACACAACATACAACATTATCCCATAAACAGCATTATGCTACATTATATAATATCTGGTGTTAATGGGCTGGTCGAGACACAGCAGCCACACTCCGATCCCAATTCATAAAACCGAAGTGCGCACGTGACGCATGTTCCGTCACCTAAATCCAAATGTTCCATTGAAAAATAAAACGGATAGTACAAGACGTTCTCATTCAACTTCCAAGTTTAGTTACATGCTATTGATAGGATGTGAAACGCAATCCCCAGCTAAGCATGCCGAGGCTGTGGCGCAAATGTTTCCTAAAATACACTGCTGTCCATTCTGTAGTTTCTCTTGAGTGGCTTCGGGCGGCGCGTGTCAATCAATCCCCGCAGTCTATTTTTCATTCTAGGAAGAGCCTCATTCGTTGACACTCTCTGGTTATTATTTCGTCTTTGCTCGCTCGGAGATTAAACAGAGACGTGTTTAAATTAGACATGGTTATTCGGTCTGGTCAGAGCAGCTTGCGCGTCCATACACGGTTATAATACGAGGGCGATAATCTAACTTTCATGACATGCCGATTTAGGCATCCTTGACTAGCCTATATAAAACCTACCGGTATATAACATACATTGTTTGGGGTATAACATCATAAGGTATCAAATCAGGCTACCAACATTGACATGGAATCCTCTATAACGCTCGGGTAGCTACCTCCAAATGGCAACGGGACATTACTTTCACCGTAGCTTTTAAACCCAAGCTAAATGAATTGGGATAGACCAATGCGCTTTATTGATTTTCATCGATGTATGTAGTACGCCTATCACAATTTCTGAATCCCAAATAAGCCTACTTTTCTTGTTCATTTCGACAATTGCGCGCGAAGTGTACACAGATTTACCCAAACGCAGGTCTATTGTTGTCATATTTCGGACTCAAATGTATCAAAACAACAATGTTGTGTCAATTCCAACACTTTGAAACGTGTTTATAAACACAATACAATACTTTGGCTCCTCCGACCTCATGCACAATATTACTCACCTGCATTCCTTAGCTTCTTATTCCGGTAGACAGAGAATATCACCAAAAGGTTGCCCAAAATATCAACCACTATAGTGAATATGAGGAAGCACCCCAAAGTTGTAGTAACCCACGGAGGGCGATTCAGCACTTCCTCGTACGGGTCCAGCGACGACCTGTTCAGATAAGACCCATTGATAATCATTGTATATTTTGTAACTTTTCCAATTAGCGAAGTAAACGTGCCGCCCGTCCCATAAAATGTAGTCTACATTTTGGATACAGGGATGCCGTGATATTCTCGCGTGGCTTTCCTCCTCTCCATATTGCCGGTTTATAGCTCCCGTAGACAACCTTCTGTTTATCCTTCCAGTCACTATGCTCGCGTGTCAGAGTCTAGACGTACATGGCTATATGTGTACGCATCACATTGTTGGTATGTGACATTCAGAGGCAACTCCAAACCTTCCCATGTTAACATTGTGTTATTACAGTGAGCCTGTCGTGGGTGGTGACGGGTAAGTGGTAGCCTAATGCTGCCTCTCAGCGCCCGAAAGAGGGAAAAACAGTGGACGGCACGCGGCGGCACTCCTTTTTTTCCCGGGTGTGTTTTGAAGCCTGGCTGCGAGCTCTCCTCGCAATTATTGCTTTGCTTCCACCGACTCGTTCATTTATTCATGCGTTCGTTGATCATTATTTCTGAGGAATAGTTCATATTTTATCCATTCCCACATCGATGTATTCACACTTAAAGAAGCAGATAGCATGCACCTTTTATAACATGTCGATATAAGAATGTTGACTAGCCTATTGCATTATTAAAATGATCCTAATGATTATGCTTAATATCAATTATTGGAATTGATTCCAATTACTATGATAGAGAAAGTACTATTTATTCAAATAACATATTTACAATTGTTATGGAGAGACAGAAAGATTTAGACAGATGTAAGGATGTAAATCCAGACATATGTTAGATCACAATATATAGGTCAGGATGAGAGAATATAATGTCATGTGCATCTCTCTCCTCTCTCTCTCTCTCTCTCTCTCTCTCTCTCTCTCTCTCTCTCTCTCTCTCTCTCTCTCTCTCTCTCTCTCTGTGTGTATGTGTTGCAAAGCAGAATCCACATGATTAGTACCACAGAATATCAAGATGAAACTACAAACTCTGACATAGAAACATGAATTGCATCTCAAATGGTACCCCATGCACTAGTTCTGCTCAAGGCTCATTGGGATCTGATCAAAAGTAGTGCACTATATGGGAATGTGCAGACTTATAGAGACAGGTTGAGGAGACTGCTTGTAGCTGAGCTGGGGAAATATAGTGGAACTGACTCGAAACGGCAACACGCGGTTAGGTTACATTTATTTTACCAAAGGAAACTGCGCCCCTGCGACCTATAAGTACATTTATGATCGCTTTATTCTGCACAAATGCCCACACACACGCACGTACAAGCACACACACACAGACACACACAAATGTCAGCACATGGCAGGTACTTTACACTTCCACCTCCCCTTATACACACACACTGTTGAGGGGTTGTCACCCAAACCTCCTCTGCCATGCGAACGCAACTTTAATGTGGAGACATCCCACTAATATGTCTGCTGTGAGTATGGCAGTTCATTAAAAAGGTTGTGTGGGCTATGTGCTCTCTCTCTCTCTCTCTCTCTCTCTCTCTCTCTCTCTCTCTCTCTCTCTCTCTCTCTCTCTCTCTAATTCTCTCTCCCCTTCTGTCTTTCATTCACTCTCTTTCCCTCCAGCTCTCCCTCTCCCCATTATCCTTCTGTGTGTGTGTGTGTGTGTGTGTGTGTGTGTGTGTGTGTGTGTGTGTGTGTGTGTGTGTGTGTGTGTGTGTGTGTGTGTGTGTGTGTGTGTGTGTGTGTGTGCGTGTGTGTGTGTGTGTCTCAGTGAGTGAGTCCAGATGCCGTGAGCCAGACCACCGACTCAAAATAGTCTGTCTCACAGTAGAAGGTAGGTCCATCTGTTCAAATTACCTTTATAATCAACCCAGAACATCAGCAGTTTGTGTGTTGGATTAACGTTGTTAAGGGCTAATTCCAAACCCTAGGCTCTAGGCTTGGTTATTGTCAGCATATTTATCGTTTAATACAAGTAAATTAGGATCCTAATTATCAGACTGATTACCGCTGCACTATCATTCTGGAAGAGATACCATTGAAGCCGTTTTGCCCGAGTGGTGTTGCAGAAAAACCCATTTTAAAAGTAATTGGATCATATTCAACCAGTCAGAAAACAGATGCCACAGCGCCGCATTTTGCAGAAGTAAAACCAGCACTTGTCTCTTTTGCAGAGAAAGGCACATCGAGTACCAAGACATAAACCAACTAGGTCTCACAGTCTCACGTCAGAATTAGACGTTCGTCCAACTTTCTCAAACATCAACTTTCGAAGTATATTATTGTAGTGTTTAAGGTTAAGTTTAGGCATTAGCTTAGAGTTTTTAAGGTTAGGGTTTAAGTTGAGGCGTTATCCCCAAAATCTTAAAGTTAGGCATTAACTCAGCATGGTTAAGGTAAGGGTTGAGGTTTGGGATAGGCTTGAAAAAAAATCACAAAAAACTACTTTCTATCGCTGGATTCGAACTTGCAACCTTTGGAATCAGAGGCAGATGCTTAGCAAAACGCCCTAGCAAAACAAAAAACCCATTTAAGTTAACTGCACTCACGGTTGCCCCTAGGGGCCGGTTTCCACATCATCTCCCGACGTCCTTGGACATGGATGGACGTTGAATACGGACTTGCATCCTGATGACCTGGCTGCAAAAGCATTATAGCTAACATAGCTATCTACTTACTGCCTTGGCTTCAGCCAAGAAATGCCAACTGAACTAAAGCCCAATGGTGCCTGTCAACAGTGGCGCTTCGCGTTTCGCCATCAACTAAACCACCCCCATAGTTCATCAATGGACGCTGATTGGTCCGACAAAACGGTGAGCGCACCAAGCTCACATCTTCCACCCATAGCCAGATGTAATCCGTGTTGCAAAACAGAATGTAAACCCGTAAGACTTCTGGGTGGTTGTAGGAGGTTACAGGCTAGTCTCATTAAGATCAAATCTATTTAGCAAAAGCCACTTGTTCACGATAGCAGCAGCTTCATTTTGACATCTTGTTCATAGGGCTATATAGAAACAATTTGATTGATTGATTGATTGATTGAGCACTACTCAAGTAATTCAGTTTGGACGGGACAGGGCTTTGTCCCAAATGGCACCCTATACCCGATATAGTGCACTACTTTTGACCAGAGCCCTGAAGTGCACAAAAGGGAACAGGGCGCTGTTTGCGATGCAAACACTGTGTCTGACCCAGCACGGCTACTATATGAGGCTACTTTGTATGTCCACCATGCTTTTTTAGCTTGTCAAAAAATGTTAACATATTGCCCTGAAAGCCAATATGAAGTTAGACCCATTACCACCTGTCATAAGGTTGTAATGTGTCCATGTGTGGTAGTAAAAAACATTATCCAGACTAAATTGTTAGTGAACCAGGAATAGACTTGAGTTAAGTTGAAGAGAGGGCAAAGGTCACTCCAAAAAAACATGGCCCCTGCATGATACACACACACACACACATAGTCAGGCACGGGTTCGCATACGCACACATCCAGACACAGTTGTCCCAGCGTCGTCAGGGTTTGGCTGGGGTAGGACAGTCATTGTAAGTAACAATTTGTCCTTAACTGACCTGCCTAGTTAAATAAAGGTTACATTACAAATAATAAATGACCCCAGAACGCTGTGTGGTCAGAAACGTGCTTTCCCCATCCTAATGAGCACTTCCACAGGTTTCCCTCCTGCTGAACTTATCCTTCTGTGGACTGAGTCCCTGTTTGTCTGATGTTTAATTGTGCGTGCATCCGAACCACCACATAGTTCATGTCAGTTCTCATTGGACATGATCCTCAGTTATCTGAACCATGAGAGGTCAGATGTGTGTGTGATGTTTGTGTGTGTGTGTGATGTTTGTGTGTGTGTGTGTGTGTGTGTGTGTGTGTGTGTGTGTGTGTGTGTGTGTGTGTGTGTGTGTGTGTGTGTGTGTGTGTGTGTGTGTGTGTGTGTGTGTGTGTGAAAATGTGGACATCTTCTTCCGTTCGACATCCGCCTCATCCTTGTTTTGATCGGACATTCTGTAGTGGTTGCTACCGGCCTTAAGCCAGCACCCAAGGTTTCATATTACATTCATGGTACCTTCGACTCTCTTACAACCCTACCCCTATGTTTTACTGCTTAATCTCATGATACACTACAGACAGAGAGAAGAAGAGAGGGAGAGAGGGGGGGGGAGATATTTACTGTTTGTTTATTTCACTTTTGTTCATCCATTTCACTTGCTTTGGCAATGTAAACATATATCTCCCATTCCAATAAAGGCCCTTGAATTGAATTGAATTGAGAGAGGAAGGCAGAGAGGGAGGAGAGCTAGAAGGAGGGAGAGAGAGAGTGCAAGAAGAAGAGAGATGTAGGGAGGGGAGAGAGAGATGTAGGGAGGGGAGAGAGAGATGTAGGGAGGGAGAGAGAGAGAGATGTAGGGAGGGGAGAGAGAGAGAGATGTAGGGAGGGGAGAGAGAGATTCTGAGTTTTGAGACCCTTTGACAGTGTTGTGATCTTTGAGTTTTCTATCATCCTCTTTGGGTCTGATACTGGCCAACCAAACCCAAACACCAAACTATTTCAGACAATAGAGAATGAGTGAGGAAACCAATGCATCCAAATTTTTTAGTCCAAACAAGAATCCTAGTCACAGTGGAAGTGAATCTCACAAAGCAACCCCCCCCAAAAAAAACAGAATCATACACATTGTCACACTCTGACCATAGTTTGCGTTGTTTGTTTTTATGTTTTGTTTGGTCAGGGTGTGATATGAGTGGGCATTCTATGTTGTTTGTCTAGTTTGTCTGTTTCTATGTGTTTGGCCTGATATGGTTCTCAATCAGAGGCAGGTGTTAGTCGTTGTCTCTGATTGGGAACCATATTTAGGTAGCCTGTTTTGTGGGGTGTGGGTGATTGTTCCTGTTTCCAGTGTTCCTAGTCACGGTACGGGACTGTTTCGTCTTTGTTCTTTTTTTGTTGGTTCATTGTTTTTGTTCGTTGTTCCCATTAAAAATGGATAATCATCACGCTGCATTTTGGTCCTCCTCTCTTTCTCCCGAAGAGGATCGTTACACACATGGTTCTGCTGCGTTACCAATCACTGATAAATCTATGGTTTGAATAAAATACAAAGGCACTGAAGTGAGCAGAGACGTAAGGGAAACACACTACACACACCTCTGAATGAATGAGAGCAAGAGAGAGGGAGGGGGGCGAGACAGACTGTGTGTGTGTGACACAGAACAAAGACACATTTAGACCCAAGCAAATCATGAGAAAACAAAAGTATAATTACTTGACACATTGGAAAGAATTTATTTAAAAAACTAGAGAACTAGAATCCTATTTGGCCCTAAACAGGGAGTACACGGTGACAGAATACCTGACCACTGAGACTGACCCAAACTTAAGGTAATATTTGAATATGTACAGAAGGCAGACCTGGCTCTCAAGATAAGACGGGCTATGTGCACAATGCCCACACATTAAGGTGGAAGCTGAGCTGCACTTCCTAACCTCCTGCCAAATGTATGACCATATTAAAGACACATATTTCCCTCAGATTACACATACCCACAAAGAATTCGAAAAACAAATCCAATTTTGATAAACTCGCATATCTACTTGATGAAATATCACAGTGTGCCGTCACAGCAGCAAGATGCGTGACCTGTTGCCACAAGAAAAGGGCAACCAGTGAAGAACAAACAACATTGTAAATATAACCTATATTTACGTTTATTTTCCCTTTTGTACTTGAACTATTGGCACATCATTACAAACACTGCATATAGACATAATTTGACATTTTAAATGTCTTTTTTATTTTGGATCTTATGTGAGTGTAATTTTCACTGTTAATTTCATACAGTATTTTTCACTTTTGTTTATGATATATTTCACTTGCTTTGGCAATGTTAACATGTGTTTCCAATGCCAATAAAGCCCTTAAATTTAACTGAATTTAATTGAATTGAGAGAGAGAGAGAGAGAGAGAGAGAGAGAGAGGAAGGGAGAGGCTGCCTATTTCGTCGGGTCTACTCAGATTACTGTATGACTTCACTGAGTTCCTAGAACAGAGAACAGATACAGGCATGACGCCACTGCCTCTGGGCCCTCTTTTATTTCCTGGGCCTCTAAAAGGAAGGGACTGCTGATCTAAGATCAGGTCCCTCCTGTCCATCTAATCTCATTATCTTCCAAAAGGTAAAACTGATCCTACTCTTACTCTGGGACACTCAGTACAGTACAACCTGGGTGGGTGATATTTGTTGGAGCTTCACCAGATTGCATTACCTAACAGTTGTTGCTGCAATACTTCCATAGACTGGGATTACTGGGATTTCAGTGGGGGGCAACCCTCACTTGAAAGAGAAGAGATGGGATTGTGGGATGGAGGGAGAGAGAGAGAGATGAAGGGAGACATGAAAGAGAGAGAGAGACCGGAGAGAGAGAGAGAGAGAGAGATGAAGGGAGACATGAAAGAGAGAGACGTGCAAATAGGGAGGCAGAGAGAGAGAGAGAGAGAGAGATAGAGAGAGAGACCGGAGAGAGAGAGAGACCGCAGAGAGAGAGAGAGACGGAGAGAGAGAGAGACCGCAGAGAGAGAGAGAGACCGGAGAGAGAGAGACAGGAGAGAGAGAGAGACTGGAGAGCGAGAGAGAGACCGGAGAGAGAGAGAGAGACCGGAGAGAGAGACCGGAGAGAGAGAGGAGAGAGAGAGAGAGAGACCGGAGAGAGAGAGAGAGACCGGAGAGAGAGAAACTCCCTGGACAGGAAGGATATGGGAGCTAGACAGGCACAAGAGAGTCATAGCTCTGGGGTTAGGTGTCAGAGGGGGCAGATAGGTGCCCCAAAAACACTAACAAAAAAGACATGTACATGTACATTTACCAACTTTAACAAATATTTATCATCTTATATATCTGAAAGGTAAAATGTAACATTCAATAAGCAGATTCAGTATCTGTCCAGTCACATGGTCCATCTGGTTTCAAAGATTTAAAAAAAATATTTTCTTGAATGTAAATGTACTTTTTGCTTGGGAAATATGAGTTGGTAAAGAGTTCCATTCAGTGATAACTCTGTACAGGGCCTTCAGAAAATATTCGCACCCTTTGACTTTTTCCACATTTTGTTACGTTTCAGCCTTATTCTAAAATTGATTAAATAAATACTCATTCTCAGCAATCTACACACAATACCCCATAATGACAAAGTGAAAATCGTTTTTTAGAATTTTTTGCAAATGTATTGAAAAAGCAAAAACTGAAGTACCTTATTTAAATAAGTATTCAGACACTTTGCCATGAGAATCGAAATTGACCTTAGGTGCATCCTGTTTTCATTGATCATCCTTGAGATGTTTCTACAACTTGATTGGAGTCCACATGTGGTAAATTCAAATAGATTGGACATGATTTGGAAAGGCACACACCTGTCTATATAATGTCCCACAGTTGACAGCGCATGTCAGAGCAAAAAAACAAGTCATGAGGTCAAAGGAATTGTCTGTAGAGCTCTGAGACAGGATTGTGTCGAGGCACAGATCTGGGGAAGGGTACCAAAAAATGTATGCAGCATCATTCCTAAATGAAAAAAGTTTGGAACCACCAAGACTCTTCCTAGAACTGGCCGCTCAGCCAAACTGAGTAATCAGGGGAGCTAGGCATCGGTCAGGAAAGTGACTAAGAACCCAATGGTCACTCTGACAGAGCTCTAGAGTTCCTCTGTGGACATCTGGAGGAAACCTGGCACCATCCCCGCGGTGAAGCATGGTGGTGGCAGCATCATGACGTGGGGGCATTTTTCAGCAGCAGGGACTCGGAGACTAGTCAGAATCGAGGCAAAGATGAACAGAGCAAAGTACAGAGAGATCCTTGATGAAAACCTGCTTCAGAGCGCTCGGGACCTCAGACAGGGGTGAAGGTTCCCCTTCCAACAGGACAATGACCCTAAGCCCATAGGCAATACAACGCAGGAGTGGGCTTCAGGACATGTTTCTGAATGTCCTTGAGAGGCCCAGTCAAAGCCCGGACTTGAACCCGATCTAACATCTCTGGAGAGCCTTGAAAATAGCTGTGTTGAAACACTCGCCATCTAACCTGACAGAACTTGAGAGGATCTGTAGAGAAGAATGGGAGAAACTTTCCCCAATGCAGATGTGCCAGGCTTGGTGCGTCATACCCAAGAACACTTTTAAGGTGTAATCACTGCCAAAGGTGCTTCAACAAAGTACTGAGTAAAGGGTCTGAATACTTATGTAAATGTCATATTTCATATTTAAAAAATGTATGAGGGGGGACAATTTAATCCATTTTAGAATAAGGGGGCAATGTGCACAACTTTAATTTGAGAAGATGTGTCCATTTTAGAATGATGGAGGAGGAGGGAATCTGAATACTTTCTGAATGCAATGGAGGGGGTGATGCATAACTGTTAATTTGAGAAGATGGAGGTGTGATGAAGGGAGTAATGAAGTGATGAAGGGAGTGAGAAGAGGTGATGAAGGGGGTGATAAAAATGGAGGTCATGGAGAAGGGGTGATGGAGGGTGTGAATGAAGAGGGAATGGATGAAGAGTGTAATGGAGGGGATGAAGGGAGTGATGAAGAGGGTGATGAGGGTAATGGAGGGGGAGAGGTGATGGAGGGGGAGGGTGATGGAGGGGTGATGGAGGGGGAGGGTGATGAAGAGGGTAATGGAGGGGTGAGGAAGGGGGTGAGTGATGAGAGGGTGATGAAGAAGGGAAATGGAGGTGTGATGAAGGGAGTAGGTAGTAAGGAAGAGGGTAATGGAGAGGTGATGAAGGTAGTAAGGAAGGGGTAATGGAGATGTGATGAAGGGGAGTATGAAGGGAGTAAGGAAGAGGGTGAGGGGGTGAGGAAGGGAGTGATAGAGGGGTGATGAAGAGGGAAATGGAGGTGTGATGAAGGGAGTAATGAAGAGGTGATGAAGGAGTGATGAAGAGGTGATGATGAAGGGAGTAAGGAAGAGGGTAATGGATGAAAGGGAGGGAAGAGGGTAATGGAGAGGTGATGAAGGGTAAGGAAGAGGGTAATGGAGAGGTGATGATGAAGAAGGGAGGATGAAGAGGGTAATGGAGGGGGGTGAAGGGAATGAAGAGGTGATGAAGGTAGTAAGGAAGAGGGTAATGGAAGGTGATGAAGGTAGTATAATGGAGATGGGAAGGGAGTGAAGGGGTGATGAAGGGGTGAAGAGGGTAATGGAAGGATGAAGGGAGTAAGGAAGAGGGTGGAATGGAGGGAGTGATGAAGGGGTGATGGAGGGGTGATGAAGGGGTGATGGAGGGGTGTTGAAGGGGTGATGAAGGGAGGATAGTGATGGATGGAAGGGGTAATGGAGGGGTGAGGAAGGGAGTAATGAAGGGGGATGAAGGGAGTAATGGAGAGGTGATGAAGGGAGTGATGAAGATAATGGAGAGGTGATGAAGGGAGTAATGAAGGGGGGATGAAGGGAGTCATGGAGAGGTGATGAAGGGAGTGATGAAGAGGGTAATGGAGAGGTGATGAAGGGAGTAATGAAGAGGGTAATGGAGAGGTGATGAAGGGAGTAATGAAGAGGGTAATGGAGAGGTGATGAAGGGAGTAATGAAGAGGGTAATGGAGAGGTGATGAAGGGAGTGATGGAGAGGTGATGAATTTCTCAACCTCTCTCATTCTCCTCACTTACTCTCTCCCTCCTGCTCTTTCTTTCCCTATTCTCTCTCTCTCTCGCATCACTGTGCTCTGAAGCATGGTACAGAGGTCCAGAGGCGAGCTTTACTATTTCCCTGGTGTTTTTGTAGTTGACTTGCCACTGTCTTGTTTTCGTAGGTTACCACAGTGACTGGAGAGCCCGGAGCCCGAGAGAGAGGTGTATTCTGTGAGACAGAGGGATGAAGCGATCACTGGTGGTATGTGCGTGTGTGTGTGTGTGTGTGTGTGTGTGTGTGTGTGTGTGTGAGAGAGAATGTGGCTGAGAGCGAGGGTTATTTATAAGTCCGTCCCTGTGTATTTTGAGAGGTATGTCTCAGCACGAACCAATGAGATTGTTTGATTCGAAGTCCGAGAGGCGATGCGACAGAATTCCCTTGCTTTGCTGTTTTAACATTTTTTTTTAGGAACTCATATATACAGTATGCTTGTAAACATATGCATATGCTCGTACACACACATGCACACCACACACACACCCCATGGAGTATGTGGAACGGTGGAGGCTGGTTGGAAGTGCTATAGGAGGACGGTTGCGTGGTGGCCATATGTTTAATCTGTTTGATACCAGTCCATCTATTCCATTACAGCCATTACAATGAGCCTGTCCTCCTATAGCTCCTCCCACCAGCCTCCACAGATGTGGAACCACAAGAAAGGACAAGAGAATGCCCATCATCCCTAAACACCCCCTGCCCCCACCTCAACATTATCACTCTTCAGAAATAAACGATCAATACTTTCCTCTTTCCTTCTCTTCCCTCCCTGCTATCCAGCACTATTTCTTATTTGTATTTTGGACACATCCTCTTTGGGGCATTTAACAACAGCCTTTGCAGATAGTGGTTAGGCGTTCTCCCTTGCCGCTCGCTCCCTGTCTTTGAAAGCTATTGTTTGGGGGAGCGCAACACAAGGTCGATTGCATTGATCGGAGCTCTGGGTGTCTCAGAGTAGGAGTGCTGATCTAGGATCAGGTTCGTTCTAGAATCAGCTAAACGTATTCATAATGAGCAAAAGACTAAACAGATCCTAGATCACCACTTCTGAGACAGTTTGTGAATACGGCATCTGAGATTCTCTTTAAAAGGGAGATGACTGGAGCTGGAGGGGAGAGGGAGCTAAGAGTGAGAGGGAGGCAGAGGAAGATGGAGAGAGAGGTAGAGGCAAAGGAGGAGTCTGAAAAAAAGATGGGAGGGTTGCCACATCAAAGTTCTCTCATTCAGATTTGGCAGCCCTCTGGGGTGTTTTTTATTTCTTCTGTTGTTCTGACGATGTGGTTCGTTGTGGTCGTGCAGATTGCAGGGCAGGTGGTGGCAGTGTCTTGTCCTTGAGTGCTCACCCATTCATAGAGTGAACATACCCCCAACAAATGTAGCATACAGACAATACACTCACCACACAGCCACTGATGTGGACACACGCACACACACACTCGCACACAAACAACCACTGACATGCACACTAACACACATCGTGAGACTGTCACTGACATGCGTGGGCACACATACACACTCCCTGTCAATAACAGGAGGGAAAAGAGGACCACTATCACCCCCTTGTGGAGAATAAACAGTAGGTCCCTTTTCACCACATCACATGCAACAATGAACCTGACATCCACAGCCTCCATTATCAGTACTATTTCAATATGTTCTCAGATAATAACATACTGAACATCATAACATCTTCTCGAGAAATGATAATAGCTTCCAATAACTGAGTCCTAACAAGGACACTTGTGTTGTCGGACACGAATATGTCAGGACACACGTCGTTTGATGTCGGTGAGATGTTTTTGTTTCATCGCAATCTTCATCGCGTATACATTTATAACTCTGTCACTGTGAGAGGTCTTCATTTCAAGGCTTTTTCTAGATCTAGGATTTAGGTGGGGGGCAATGCAAAACTGACCATAGATCAGGCGGCAACATGCAATTTTCTGATTGGCTCACCACCTTGCTTTATGGGTAACCCAATTAGTCACTAATAACCAATTTGTCATCAAAGAAAGATCTAGAGCCCCCATAGGAGACTGATTAGACTGGAAGAGGCTGAAGTTCTGCCTATATTATTTGGGAACTTTTGCTGAACATTTGTTGCCAATACACTTGTTAAAGTCAAAGAAGAAGAAATGTATTGCTTTCACATCGAGGTAGATATGCAAAGATATGAGCTCTCTAGTACATCTCTATGGCCATGTCCCAATTATCTCTCCTTCCTCTCAAAGTGTGCACTTGTTCACTTTCCTTCACTGATTGAAAAGGAAATGACTGGTGTAAGAAACATGGTAGAAACTCCCCTCTAGCCCACGTCTCCATTAATCCAATGCTTTTAAATTCGTAGGAAGTAGTGAAGTGCCCTTCAGGGGAAATGAGATATCATTGGGACGCATCCTGTGAGTGCTGATGCTGATTCCTCTACTCCAGTTTGATCCAGATGCCATTCTCGGGGGCGAAGGATGAGCTCCCTTAGTGGACGGAGGTCTTCCCGCTTCTGACACAACCTCCACGTTGAAGTAGCGCAAGATGGATGCCAGGATCACCTTCTCCTCCATCATGGCAAAGTGCTGACCTGGGGGCACGGGTGTAACAAGAGCATGTGAGGATACACACTTTTAATCCTCCATTTTGTTTTAATTATGTCTTGTTTTTTGTTGTTGTCTGAAGTTAAACTTTAGTTTGTCACTATCATTAAGGTAGTGATAGCTTGTAAGCATCTTCGTTGGACAGGCCCACTGTAGTGGACAGTCCACTTTCAAGCTGATAAAACATTGATCAATACCTGTGACATTGTACAACCCAATCCTTGTTTTATTTTCAAATCTTTTATTTTGGCTTCAAGTTGAAAATTGCCCTCAAATGGAATGATGTTGATTTACCAATTTTCGAAAATGTTGTACTACTTTAAGTGCTACTTTAATTGAATATATTAAATGTCTCCTATTCTGACCAATGCGATCGCGGAGTCCAGCGGGGAAGGGAACGAAGGCGTAAGGTTGTCTCCCGACGCAGTTTTCCGGCAGGAAGCGCTCCGGGTGGGAAAACCTCTGGCTGGGGGAAGTGGTGCGGGTCACGGTGGAGGGAGTAGGGCATGACGATGGAACCTTTGGGAACCTTGAACCCGTCTACAGGTACAACAGTGAAACACAAGCTAGGCTATTAGGTCCACAAAATGTATAGGTGGATAAATGAACACAAATAACAAACAAAAAATAGCAAAACGAGATGACTGAAATGGAAAGGGCGCTGGATACACCGTAGGTTCATCTTCAATATGGCACAGACCAACTAACAATTCTAGGGAGATAAAACGTTTTTTGTTGTTGTGTTACCTGTTATTTTTCCATGATGTTTGAGTGTCCATTTTGCCGTTAGCTACAGGAACATTCTTTGTGTGTTGGCAAAAACCTCCTGAGAACCTATTTAGCATGTGGATGGCTTACCAATAAAAACTTTGAAGAGGACTAACTTGAGGAAGACGTTAGCTTGATGCCTAAACATCAGTCACATGTACAATGGATTATAGTGAGCAAAAATGAATCACTGCCTTTTTTTTGGTGAGTGTTCCAACTCCTTATTAGCTCGAATTAGTAATTTTGTCATTTTCTTGGTAAGCCATTCTTGTGATTTCTTTCGTTGTTGAGCACCCTTCCTTTCCCTTTTTATTGCCGAACCGCGAAGAACCACTTGAACTCTAACCTATCTAGAATGTTTTTGCCTTAGAGGTAGGAGGAAATGATTTTAACGTCAAGCAGGATTTACCCAGAATGTGGTTACCATGTTCTCAGAATATAGCCTACAATATTAATATTCCAGTCCAGTTTCCTGAGGGTTAAGAGAATATTCCATCAACATCACACCAAACATACACAGAACATGGTTGCCATGTTTTCAGAATGTTAGGTATTAATGCTCTAGACACATTTCAAGAACATTAATGTGTTCAGTTTTCTGATAGGTAGGAGAATATTCTATCAACGTCACAAAAAACACGGTTACCATGTTCTCAGAATATAAGATATTCATGTTCTAGACACATTTCAAGAACATTAATGTGTTCAGTTTTCTGATAGGTAGGAGAATATTCTATCAGCATCACAACAAACATACCCAGAACGTGGTTACCATGTTCTCAGAATATAGAATATGAACATTAATATTGAATATTCTGAGAACATGGTAACCACGTTCTGTGTAAAGTTATATTTTGACATTATATTTTTCCTTTGTTTTTCCTTCACTATTTCCCCCTAACCCTACCACCCCTCCCCTAATTGGAGTAAACTAATGGACAACAACACTTAGGCTTCTACATTCTATATCCATTTTATGGACACAGTATACTTTACATTAGTTATATTTTGTTTGTTTTTAGTCCCAACCTTCAGCTCCTCTCAACCCCTACCATCTATCTCTGAAGACCATCCGGTTTTGTTCAACTGTGCTGTGATGTTTCCCAAAAGTTCAACCTTTCTATTCTCATAGTTTCTACAGAATGTAAATTAAAGATAAACATTTTTGCTACGATTATTATTATATTATTAATCGATTGACTGACTTTTCAGATCACCCAGCAGTGATATTTGCACAGTTACATCCAGGTAAATGTTGCAGTTCTTCAGCCATCTCTCAACCTGTGACCAAAAACAAGCTTCATGTGGACAGTACCAAAACAAACTATCGGATGATTCTGTCTCTTCGCAGCAAAATCTGCAGAGCTGGGATGGTTGTGTCCCCCCCCCATATATAATGTATAACAATCTATTGGTTTCAAGAATTTTGTTTAAACGCTAAGTTTTGATTCTGGCATTTTGTGTATTCGTTCATAAACCATGTGCCATGGAATCGGTACATCAAAAATCTCTTCCAAACTATTTTGCAATCTATATGGCACATCTGTCAATTTTTTGGTCCTTAAATTAAACTGGCATACCTTTTTATGTATCACAATTTTCTTTAAAGAATGTTGGTCTTTAATTCAGGGCCGGCGGACAGTTCATTACTTTCTCCCCCTTCCACTTGCCATATATTTCCATATATTTTTGTTAGCTGCACGTGTGACAACTCCACGATTACTATTTATGATATAATTTACAATGATTAAAGAGTTTTTCCATTTTTTTTCTAATCAAATAGTATATTTGAGTTTAATCATAATATATGTTGTAATGTTTGTTCTGTCTTTTCTGGCTAATTAAACTGAAATGGCAACCAACTTTCAATGGCTTGTTTTAAAAATAGCAATTTGGAAATGATGCAGACAATTACATTGATAGAAGCCACAATCTGAGGCCTCCCAAGTGGCGCAACGGTCTAAGGCACTGCATTGCAGGGCAAGAGACATCACTACAGACCCAGATTGTGAATGTGAACATGTGAACATGTACAAGAATTAGTATAAATTAAAGACAGTGTATACCTAATCCTGTACATTTAAATCAGTTTGAAAATGAAGGACAGACTGAAATGGTTAAGAATGTGTCATTCATGTCACTCACTGATGTGGCAGTCTTCACAGATCCTGCGGGCGAAGAAGGTGACGGAGGGGAACAGGAGCAGGGACTCTTTGATGACACACTCCAGATGGCGCAGCTTCTCCAGATCCTCTGTGTTTATTGGCCGGTCAGACTCATCTGAGCACTGGGGTAAAAGAATGCATGTTACACCCCATTATGAAAGTTCTGTGGTGAATGGGGGGGACAGAAATTGGGACCCTCACAATTCCCTTACCGACCCTATAAGGGGGGGGATTAGGAACTACTGCTGTATATACAGCAAACCATTTTGATATGCCACAGAACCACTTTGGGGTGACTGTGGTTGAACTCTAACCCGTGAGAGAAGGATTTGAACGAGAGTCAGCATTGAAGAGAACCGAAAGGCCCCAGGCAGAGAAATCAAGATAGAAGCAGGAATAGCGACGGTAAACTAGAGGGTTATAATTACCAAGTGCCTCCTGCAGAGGCCCGTTGTCTAGCAGTAATGCGTCCAGCTCCTCTAATTAGACTTCCCACACCGTCTCTCCCAATTACCTATCTCTGCTCTCTTTCAAAAAAAACACTTAACCCTCTACTGCATGCATTATAATAGAAACATGAAAAAAATGAATTTGTTTTTCTAATGTAAAATGGACCCAAATGAACACATGTAAAATCTCTCTCTCTCTACATATACAGTTGAAGTCGGAAGTTTACATACACATTAGCCAAATACATTTAAACTCAGTTTTTCACAATTCCTGACATTTAATCCTGGTAAAAAAAAGTCCTTGTCTTAGGTCAGTTAGGATCACCACTTTATTTTGAGAATGTCAAATGTCAGAATAATAGTAGAGAATTATTGCTTTCAGCTTTATTTCTTTCATATATGGTCAGGAGTAAGGAGTAAGACCAAAACGATCGACCCACTCAGCAATTCACCGATATTCATTTGGTTAGTTAGGCGGTGGTCCAATATTGACTCATAAATGTACATTTGCTTCGGGGTCTCATTCTTTAGCAATAGCAGACAAAAGGTTCTGTGTAATTATGGAAAGATGTCCAACCACTGACCATGTAATGCTCCTCAGGGAGAATCGGGTAGGCTACCCCTACGAGTACCCCTGAAGCGAGCCACAATAGCAGGCTACTAATACAGTCGTCACCTTTTTTAGGATGCGGGCCCCCTTGCCAATTCACAGTGAGATGCCCTTAAAAAAGGGGTGTTACTTTTGTAGCAAATGAAGGGGGGAGAGCTATGATTGAAGCTTGAAAAAGTATATCAGGTAAAGGGGCAATCCCCAAAACCAATAGGGTGGGCTTCCAATGAAGGCCTTGGATCTGGGCTTGAACTAGCAACTCTGCTGCGTAAGCATCATTTGTGCTGCTAAGGTTTTAAGGTCCAGACCTCTTCGAAGTACTTTATGATATCACACAAGGGAACATTTCATTCTTAGGATGTACTCTATACCCCTCAGACAACTCATTGTTCCCTTCTATATCAGGGACTGATTTAGACCTGGGACACCAGGTGTGCACAATTAATTATCAGGTAAAACAGAAAACCATCAGGGCTCCGGATCTCGGGAGGGAAGAGTTGAATACCCATGCTCTATACTATTTCCAAGCGTTTCTAATATGCGTAAAGAACTCTTGTAAGACTAGCCCTTGGTGGGCTTAAAGAGATCCTAATAAATAAACTTTGTAAAAATCCCCCCCCAAAATCCCATGTGTGTCCCTAAGCATATATAAATGGGGTAGTATCATGTAACACAATCATGTAGAGTATAATACAGAACTGATGAATTACTGACTGCTTATGAATTGAAAACATGATCGTGTAACTAAAAGCCCACTGGTCAAAAACTGGTTAAATCAATGTTGTTTCCACATCCTTTCAACACCAAAACTCTGTGACGACATTGAATGAATTTTATCTTTATTTAACTAGGCAAGTCAATTGGGAACAAATTACTATTTTTAATGATGGCCTAGGAACAGTGGGTTAACTGCCTTGTTCAGGGGCAGAAAGACAGATTTTTACCTTGACAGCTTGGGGATTTGATCTTGCAACCTTTTGGTTATTAGTCCAACACTCTAACCACTACCTGCCACCCAAACCAACACAGAATACTACTTGGATTTTCTTTTTTTCCACCCAACTTTGAACCTAAAACCAATGACATGGTGAAATTGTTTTTAATGATTTTACGTTGACAACTAAAACAATTGTTAATCAAAACTAGATTTGAAAATGAGGTTTGTGCCCAGTGGGAGTGTTCATTATCAATTGAACCAGGGGAGAAGGTTAATCTACCAGCTGTATCTCGGTAGAAATTAGCCTGTGGATGAGGTTGTAGCTAATATAAATCCAACACGAGTGAGAAAGGACAGAGTTTATCCCTTTTTCTTCCCTTTCTTAATCCACAAACCCTTGAAGTAAGCCTCCTTCCTCTTTCTTTAATTGAGCAAAGTTTAGTTATTCCTGTCCTTTTTTTACTCAAGTTAAGGAACGTTTTAAGTGCCCCAAATGCCAACGGCTTACTTTCAGGGTCCCATAGTTCCTGTGCCATTTGTTAGAAGTCAGTTTTAAGGATGTGGCCAGGAGCTGGCTAGTTTTTGTCAGGCTTTTTTGTTTTTTTTTAACTTTCCCTTAAGTCTCCCTAAAAAATAATGGGAGAATGTCACGTTTAAAACCTATCTTTTCGCGACCCGCTTGAGGGCACATGATTTAGGATTTAAGTTTGATTATTTTTTCACAAAGTTTTGAAGTAAAGACTAATGTCAGAACCCAACTTTACTGAAAACATGCTGAATAGCATACAGATGGGGGGGAACAGACGCTCCAAAAAACAAGAATGCCTTCAAATCAACACTAGATGTCATGAGACAAATGCAAAGAGAGATTTTTGTTGAACCATATTCTATTAAACAAAATTCTAACTTTCAAGTAAGTGTACAAAACAATTGAAATTACCTACTTAAAATTCTCTTAGCATCAGGACAACAATTTATTCATTAAAAAAATGTTAATAATAATTCAAAAGTGTCTGCAAAATGACATAATTGTAAAATGCAATTAATTCTGAACTCCATAAAGTAAAAAAAAAAAAAAAAAACTTTTATTGTATTATTTTATTCTATCACTGATCACGTTTCACCCTTTTGATTGATTTGATTGCACATCTCTCTAGATAAAAGTGTCAATTACATGTGTATGATTTGAGATCTGAAATGTAATTCCTGTTCTGCTTCTGTACTTAGAGCCTCGTTTACTTGCGCTCTGACAAATGCCCTCTTCTGTCTTTCCACATTTCTCCCCTTTCCCCTCCTCTCCCTTAAAACCCCTTCCTCCCATTTCCTTTCCCTCCCCTCACCTTCCACCATTCTCCTCTCCGTTTCCCCCCCAGGTTCATGGCCCACCACACCCTGCACCATGGGATTGAGGACAGCAGTGGTGCTGGTCTTCCTGCAGGACTGTCCCGCTGTCTGCTCCTGCGCAGGGGTAATGCTGCGCCCACATTGCCTCCTCAACTGGCCCCTGCAGAGGGAGAGGGTGCCCGCCTTCCACCAGAGGCTCCGCATCACCCTGGGCACCACCAACCGAGTGTAGTAACTTTCTCCATGCCGTTATGCTCAGAGGTGTACTGAAAATGTTACTTAAGTCAAATGTATTGGTCACGTAATCATATTTTACAGATGTCATCACAGGTGCAGCGAATTGCTTATGTTTCTAGCTCCAACAGTGCAGTAATACCTAACAATACAAACAAATCCCCAAAATGTAAAGAAAGAAATTAAGAAATGTCAGAGTCTGGAAAATGAATATATACTGTATGTATTTGATGGTGTGTGTGCATAGACAGTATATGAATAGAAAAGGTGTGTACAGCAGTAGTTGTATTGGATGAGCCTTGACTTGACTAGAATGCAGTATATACTGTACATATGAAGTGGGTAAAAATGGTATGTAAACATTATTAAAGTGACCAGTGTTCAATGACTGTCACTATACATAGGGAAGCGGTCTCTAAGGTGCAGGGTAGAGTACCGTAACAGTGACTAAGTTCCGGGCGGGGTATTGGACAGAGGCCGGCTAGTGGTGACTATTTAACAGTCTGATGGCCTGGAGACAGAAGCTATACTAATGTATTGTAATAGACAATTATGCAATTATCAGTCATAGAAAATATGAATTGTGTTTAGAAGGTAGTTTTCCATAAATGTGTATTTTCTTTGCTCACTGTTAGAACTCTTGAAGTAAAGCCTATAGTGAAACACTAGCCTATAGTGAAACACTAGCCTATAGTGAAACACTAGCCTATAGTGAAACACTAGCCTAGTGAAACATGTGCACCCCTTTCTATGCCCATCCATTCCACAAGAGTCTTGGTGAAATTGAAAAACTGTCTTAGGTGTCACTTTCACAGACTTCCCCCACTAGCTTAGCTTTTTGCCTTTTGATTTAAAAAAAAAACATCAATACATAAATTAAAGCTAGTCTGCGATTGGTGCATTTGTTTACTTTCAAATGAGTTATATTCATTATTAACTAGACAAGTCAGTTAAGAACAAATTCTTATTTATAATGACAGCCTACCAAATAGCCTCTCTCAGATATATGACAAAACACACATCATGACAAGATAGACAACACTGCATAAACAGAGACCTAAGACAACATAGCAAGGCAGCAACACATGACAACACAGCATGGTAGCAACACAACATGACAAAAACATGGTGGCAACACAACACATGGTACATTATTGGGCACAGACAACAGCACAAAGGGCAAGAAGGTAGAGACAACAACACATCACGCAAAGCAGCCACAACTGTCAGTAAGAGTGTCCATGATTGAGTCTTTGAATGAAGAGATGGAGGTAAAACGGACCAGTTTGAATGTTTGTTGCAGCTCGTTCCAGTCGCTAGCTGCAGCGAACTGAAAAGACAAGCGACCCAGGGATGTGTGTGCTTTGGGGACCTTTAACACAATGTGACTGGCAGAACAGGTGTTGTGTGTGGAGGATGAGGTCTGCAGTAGATATCTCAGATAGGGGGAGGTGAGGCCTCAGAGGGTTTTATAAATAAACATCAACCAGTGGGTCTTGTGACAGGTATACAGAGATGACCAGTTTACAGAGGAATATAGAGTGCAGTGATGTGTCCTATAAGGAGCATTGGTGGAAAATCTGATGGACGAATGGTAAAGAACATCTAGCCGCTCGAGAGCACCCTTACCTGCCGATCTATAAATTATGTCACCGTAAACTAGCATGGATAGGATGGTCATCTGAATCAGGGTTCGTTTGGCAGCTGTGTTGAAAGAGGAGCGATTACAATAGAGGAAACCAAGTCTAGATTTAACTTTGGCCTGCAGCTTTGATATGTACTGAGAGAAGGACAGTGTACCGTCTAGCCATACTCCCAAGTACTTGTATGAGGTGACTACCTCGAGCTCTAAACCCTCAGAGGTAGTAATCACACCTGTGGGGAGAGGGGCATTCCTCTTACCAAACCACATGATCTTTGTTTTGGAGGTGTTCAGAACATGGTTAAGGATAGAGAAAGCTTGTTGGACACTAAGGAAGCTTTGTTGTGGAGCATTTAACACAAAATCCGGAGAGGGGCCAGCCGAGTATAATACTGTATCATCTGCATATAAATGGATGAGAGAGCTTCCTATTGCCTGAGCTATGTTGTTGATGTAAATTGAGAAGAGCGTGGGGCCTAGGATCGAGACTTGGGGTACTCCCTTGGTGACAGGCAGATGTTCTGACTTTATACACTGCACTCTGAGAGAGGTAGTATGCAAACCAGGCCAAAGACCCCTTAGAGACGCAAATACTCCTTAGCCAGCCCACAAGAATGGAATGGTCTATCGTATCAAAAGCTTTGGCCAAGTCAATAAAAATAGCAGCACTTAGAGTTAAGGGCAATGGTGACATCATTGAGGACATTTAAGGTTGCTGTGACACATCCATAACCTGAGTGGAAACGAGACTGCATACCAGAGAGAATACTATAGACATCAAGAAAGCCAGTCAGTTGATTATTGACAAGTTTTTCCCAACACGTTTGATAAACAGGGCAAAATAGAAATAGGCCTGAAACAGTTAGGAACAGCTTGATCTCCCCCTTTAAATAAAGGGCAAACTGTGGCTGCCTTCCAAGCAATGGGAACCTCCCCCAGAAAGAAGAGACAGGTTCAAAAGATTGGAGACAGTCTTAGCGATGATAGGGGCAGCAACCTTAAAGGGTCTAAACCATCTGACCCAGATGTTTTTTGGGGGTCAAGTTTAAGAAGCTCCTTTAGTACCTCGGACTCAGTGACTGCCTGCAGGGAGAAACTTTGTAGTGGGGCAGGGGAAGAAGAGGGAGAAGCATCAGGGATAATCGCATTAGAAAGGGTGGGAAATGAGGAAATGTTAGACGGGGAAGGAGGCATGACTGAGTCAAATAGGAATCCTGACTTAATGAAGTGGTGATTAAAGAGCTCGGCCATGTGCTTCTTGTCAGTAACAGTCACATCCTCAACTTTAAGGGACATGGGCAGCTGTGAGGAGGAGCGTTTATTCTCCAGGTCTTTAACTTTTTTCCAGAACTTCTTGGAGTTAGACCCACAGAGAGAGAACTGCTCCTTAAAGTAACTAACTTTGGCCTTCCGGATAGCCTGAGTGCACTTATTTCTCATTTGCCTGAACGAGAGCCAGTCAGTGATCTGCAAGATCACGTCGAAATTGTTTAAATTCTCATTTTCTTTACGGGGCAGTGTTTGTTAACAATAAATACCACTGAAAATATCAAAAAAGGAGGTCCAAGATATATTCCTTCTTGAAGAATATGTAAATGACCTTAGTGACCTTCGTTCAACTGAACCCAAAATATAATGGCATTTATTAAATCTAAGTCCAAAAATGGACCAATTGCAGAATGCAGTTTTAATATTTTTCTGAACTTAATGTCAAGGACTTGTTCAGACTTGTGATGACTGCAAAGCTCACTAAACATACCATTTCTAAACATACTGGCTTTTGTCCAGGAGATGGCGATAGTGATCAAGCAATAAGTTCCCCATTGGAAAATGTAAGTGTAAATAAATGAATAAAATAAGTAGGTTGCGTAACAGAAAAGGACTCTAGCAAAAAGTTCCTCTTTGGACAATGTGTAAATAAATGAATAAAATAAGTAGGTTGAGTAATAGAAAAGGACTCAAAAGTCAAAGTCATCCAGTAAAATACTATGAGTAAAAGTCGGAACGTATTTGGTTGTAAATATATTTACGTATTTATTTTATTTTTTTAATCAAATTCCTTATATAAAGCAAACAATACGCCACACTTTTCTTGTTATATGAATTTACAGGAGGCACACTCCAACACTCAGACATCATTTGCAAACAAAGCATGTGTGTTTAGTGAGTCCCCCAGATCAGAGCAGTAGGGAGAACCAGCGATGTTCTCTTGATAAGGGATGTTCCTGTCCTGCTAAGCATTTCAAAATGTACTTTTGGGTGTAAGGGAAAATTTACGGAGTAAAAAGTACTTTATTTAAGAATGTAGTGAAGTAAAAGTTGTCAAAATTATAAATAGTCAAGTACACATACCAAAAGAAAACTACTTAATTACAGAACCTCTAATGAATTATGTAAACAAGAGAAACTGTTCCATTACAACAGTCTACCATTTCCCTATGTCTATTTGAATGTTGGTTCATTATTTTTGTATCGGGATTTCACCCTTAGTGCCTAAAATAGCAGTTTATCCCTTTGAAGTGTAGAGTAAGACAAAATTCCACAATTTATTCCAAAATCAGCATGGCTATGAATTGATCTGAATCTAAGTAGTAAAATATAGTTTGGTACACACACACACAACTCATTTCTGCTTGTGGTTTGTCATAGTTTGACATTTACTTTAAAAAACGTAACTTTTCTGTGGCACTTTCACATACCCCTTCACACTGACTAATATGAATAATGTTATTTCAGTTGAATATACACTAAATCATGACATTTGAGGGGTTCGTTTGGCTACCAACCGTTCTGGATTTCTTTCTATATTGCTGACCAGGAAGTGAAAGTGGACCACCGTGAATTTACAGAACCCATTGTTTTTTATTGCCATCTGAATCAGAGGCATTGTGTCGACAAGAAGCAATACAATCTCACTCCTCGAGCTAATCCATTCTCCTTTCTCTAGGAAATCCCACAGGATGGAGTCAAATCTAGTGATTTATAGGAAAGTCAACAATGGTATCCACTTCTCTTACTCAATTGACGAAGTGAGCACACCTTCGCTTTGCCCTGTCTTAGAGCTGTAATCACCAAGGTTCTATAGACAAGTGGTTTTCAGCCCCATCCATTCTGGAACATTGACATTCAATTAGGGACATTTTGTTATAGTCCAGCACAAACACACGTGATTCAACTAACCATCAAGACCCTGACTTTTTGAATCAGGTATATTAGAAGGGTTAGTACATGTAGTGGCTCCCTTACCAATTGACCAAAGCCACTGACCAAGTCTGAAGCGGGGCAGTTTCGGACACATACAGTCCACATTCGAAGTTCCCAAAAGCCAAACGGCAAAAACATCAAATGAGATCCAGGGATACGGTACAAAAAAAAAAAAAAAAAAATCCAATCAACTTAAAGCATAGATTACTTGAAATGAAAAATAATATGGTTTATTTGTATGTATGGATGGATGGATGGATGGATGGATGGATGGATGTATGTTGTATGTATGTATGTACAGTGCCTTTCGAAAGTATTCGGCCCCCTTGAACTTTGCGACCTTTTGCCACATTTCAGGCTTCAAACATAAAGATATAAAACTGTATTTTTTGTGAAGAATCAACAACAAGTGGGACACAATCACGAAGTGGAACGACATTTATTGGATATTTCAAACTTTTTTAACAAATCAAAAACTGAAAAATTGGACGTGCAAAATTATTCAGCCCCCTTAAGTTAATACTTTGTAGCGCCACCTTTTGCTGCGATTACAGCTGTAAGTCGCTTGGGGTATGTCAGTTTTGCACATCGAGAGACTGAAATTTTTTCCCATTCCTCCTTGCAAAACAGCTCAAGCTCAGTGAGGTTGGATGGAGAGCATTTGTGAACAGCAGTTTTCAGTTCTTTCCACAGATTCTCGATTGGATTCAGGTCTGGACTTTGACTTGGCCATTCTAACACCTGGATATGTTTATTTTTGAACCATTCCATTGTAGATTTTGCTTTATGTTTTGGATCATTGTCTTGTTGGAAGACAAATCTCCGTCCCAGTCTCAGGTCTTTTGCAGACTCCATCAGGTTTTCTTCCAGAATGGTCCTGTATTTGGCTCCATCCATCTTCCCATCAATTTTAACCATCTTCCCTGTCCCTGCTGAAGAAAAGCAGGCCCAAACCATGATGCTGCCACCACCATGTTTGACAGTGGGGATGGTGTGTTCAGGGTGATGTGCTGTGTTGCTTTTACGCCAAACATAACGTTTTGCATTGTTGCCAAAAAGTTCAATTTTGGTTTCATCTGACCAGAGCACCTTCTTCCACATGTTTGGTGTGTCTCCCAGGTGGCTTGTGGCAAACTTTAAACAACACTTTTTATGGATATCTTTAAGAAATGGCTTTCTTCTTGCCACTCTTCCATAAAGGCCAGATTTGTGCAATATACAACTGATTGTTGTCCTATGGACAGAGTCTCCCACCTCAGCTGTAGATCTCTGCAGTTCATCCAGAGTGATCATGGGCCTCTTGGCTGCATCTCTGATCAGTCTTCTCCTTGTATGAGCTGAAAGTTTAGAGGGACGGCCAGGTCTTGGTAGATTTGCAGTGGTCTGATACTCCTTCCATATCAATATCATCGCTTGCACAGTGCTCTTTGGGATGTTTAAAGCTTGGGAAATCCTTTTGTATCCAAATCCAGCTTTAAACTTCTTCACAACATTATCTCGGACCTGCCTGGTGTGTTCCTTGTTCTTCATGATGCTCTCTGCGCTTTTAACGGACCTCTGAGACTATCACAGTGCAGGTGCATTTATACGGAGACTTGATTACACACAGGTGGATTGTATTTATCATCATTAGTCATTTAGGTCAACATTGGTTCATTCAGAGATCCTCACTGAACTTCTGGAGAGAGTTTGCTGCACTGAAAGTAAAGGAGCTGAATAATTTTGCACGGCCAATTTTTCAGTTTTTGATTTGTTAAAAAAGTTTGAAATATCCAATAAATGTCGTTCCACTTCATGATTGTGTCCCACTTGTTGTTGATTCTTCACAAAAAAAATACAGTTTTATATCTTTATGTTTGAAGCCTGAAATGTGGCAAAAGGTCGCAAAGTTCAAGGGGGCCGAATACTTTCGCAAGGCACTGTATGTATGGATGGTCAAAAGACTGTACCGCTCCCGCGTCTAGCTAGGACTCCCTCCGCTCCCGCGTCTAGCTAGGACTCCCTCCGCTCCCGCGTCTAGCTAGGACTCCCTTCGCTCCCGCGTCTAGCTAGGCCTCCGCTCCCACGTCTAGCTAGGACTCCCTCCGCTCCCGCGTCTAGCTAGGCCTCCGCTCCCACGTCTAGCTAGGACTCCCTCCGCTCCCGCATCTAGCTAGCACTCCCTCCACTCCCGCGTCTAGATAGGACTCCCTCCGCTCCCGCGTCTAGCTAGGACTCCCTCCGCTCCCGCGTCTATATAGACCTATAGATTCTAGACTGTATTGATTCAGTTATTTACTCATCGCATCGTTGCTTCAGAAACAAGCCAAATAAGGAAAGGAAACCCTTGTTTTCCAAAGTACTGTGCATACGATATGATAACTTGTATCTGTGATTGATACATCAACTTTTGGATTTATACCCGTTGATCCTTGAGGAATAGAACTTACAAATGTCTCATGGTCTTAGTTAAACTGCTGTACTGCATTAGAACCCAAAATGTGAGCCTGTTTAACTGACCTGTTTGTAAACAATACAACTGTAAAGCTTCAAAACATGGTTCAAAGTATAATTGGATGATCAGTCCTTCTGTCCATAGCTTTGTGTATGAGAGTACTCACATTTCTCCCGCTCATCCCTCAGTGTTGGCACTTTGTTATTGAATGAAATACAGATTTCCCCTTTAAGTGTGCATATCGGAACAGTTCCAGTCTGGCACTAAATGACTTTGACGCATGTTAATTGCAGAGCTGTCTGGGAGCTTCCCGTGTGAAATTACAGCCCTATGATTCGCCGTTGTGTCGTTACCTGGCAACAACAGCAGGCAAAGGGCTGCGCTGACAGGACCTGTGCGAAGATAGCTAATTGACAGAGCGCGCTTTACAGTTCCGGAGAATACATCAGAGGATGAGGAAGCTGTGGGGCTTTATTTACTCAAACTCAAACTGGTTATCACTTTCCTTTATTGATATTCGGGAATATGAAGTCTGTAATGATGAGGATGAAGTTCATTACAACTCACTTTGAATCTTGTCTTTGGTAATTGAAGAATGAGTTGATCACGTCCAGTGGGAATGATGGGGAAGGTGAAGGTATCAGTTTACATGCTCTGATTGTATCTATGAGTATCATTTCCTCAGAAAGTCTTACATGTAATGGCCTTATTTCTCTCTCTCTCTCTCTCTCTCTGTCTCTCTCTCTGTCTCTCTCTCTCTGTCTCTCTCTCTCTCTCTCTCTCTGTCTCTCTGTCTCTCTGTCTCTGTCTCTCTCTCTCTGTCTCTCGTCTCTCTCTGTCTCTGTCTCTGTCTCTGTCTCTGTCTCTGTCTCTGTCTCTCTCTCTCTCTGTCTCTCTCTCTGTCTCTCTCTCTCTCTCTCTCTGTCTCTGTCTCTCTCCACATACTCACACACACATTTAACCTTTATTTAACTAGGCAAGTCAGTTAAGAACTAATTCTTATTTACAATGACGGCCTACACCGGCCAAACCCGGGCAAATTGTGCACTGCCCTATGGGACTCCCAATCACGGCTGGTTGTGATACAGTCTGGGTACACACACACCTCTCTCCTCCTCCTCTGTCTGCCCCTCTCTCATCCCCAACCATCTGTATCTCTCTCTGTCTCTCTCTATTGATCTCAGTGGCTGCAGGGAGTACATGACGGGGGGGCACCAACTGTGCTGTCAGTCCGCAGTCTTTCCACTCCAGCTCTTCAGTGCCTTGCGGTCGCAGGGCCAATCACTGATCAATCCCTCAGCTATATAAAGCTCACCAGTCTAAAGCATTACTGTAATACCGAGTGACAGAGTGACAGGATGTTCAATATGCTAGCCTGGCACTATAGTGCGTGTAAGACAGGAATTCCACTTTCCTATTATATTTTTCATTATATTTTTATACTGTATTGAGACAAGTGTAGTGTAGGAAGGAAGATAAAGTCAGAAGGGTAGACGTGGGGATTGAACCCCGGTCTCCAGTGGGGAGACACATAACATATTATGTGACTAGCCCACAGCTTTAGACACACTGTGAACTGCTATTAGTGTTTTATTTCAGCAACATAGTCCTCATTGATATAAGAGGATGACTGATGCCATTGAGATTAAAAGCATCCTAGATTGTAAGGGAGACGTATCCCAAGTTGTGTAAAGGTAGCAATTTACAATTTAAGGACCTATCTGAGGACCCATGCTAAATCAGTCTCCTGAGGGGGAATCTGTTTTGTTGTGCCCTCTTCACAACTGTCTTAGTGTGTTTGGACCACTCTAGTTCGTTGGTGATGTGGACACCAAGGAATTTGAAGCTCTCAACCTGCTCCACTACAGCCCCGTCGATTGGAATGGGGGCGTGCTTGGTCCTCCTTTTCTTGTAGTCCACAATCAACTCCTTTGTCTTGATTACGTTGAGGGATAGGTTGTTATTCTGGCACCACCCTGCCAGGTATCTGACCTCCTCCCTATAGGCTGTCTCGTCATTGTCGGTGATCAGGCCTACCACTGTTGTGTCATCTGCAAACTTAATGATGGTGTTGGAGTCGTGCCTGGCCATCCGGTAGTGGGTGAACAGGGAGTACAGGAGGGGACTGAGCACGCACCCCTGAGGGGCTCTAGTGTCGAGGATCAGCATGGCAGATGTGTTGCTACCTACCCTCAACACCTGGGGGCGGCCCGCCAGTAAGTCCAGGATCCAGTTGCAAAGAGAGGTATTTAGTCCCAGGATCCTTAGCTTAGTGATGAGCTTTGAGGGCACTATAGTGTTGAACGTTGGGCTGTAGTCAATGAATAGCATTCTCACATAGTTCGTTGGTTATGTGGACACCAAGGAACTTGAAGCTCTCAACCTGCTCCACTACCAGGTGGGAAAGGGCAGTGTGGAGTGCAATAGAGATGGCATCATCTGTAAATTACGAAAACCACATAGTCATTCTCTGTCAATACTAATCTTAACACAAAAAGAACCTTTGTTATTATCATCTCGACCTGAGGGTTGTAATTTCAAAGCATATTGGATCGGCGGATGAAGTTAGTGCTGTTGTAAGCAAAAGTCAAATTCGCACCAAAGTGCCGGGATTGCACTTGATCGGACTTTCGGGATTTATTTATTGATCGCAATGTGGTTATTAGATCCTGGCAAGGTACCAATTCAAAAGATATGGCGGAGCCGAGCAGTAGCTTGTTTGTGAACGTTTTATGAAGTTTAACGGTGTTGCAGTGGGATTCATAAATCCCTGTTAATTCAACGTCAGTGCTTGCTCGACTTATTAGTTGTGTATAGCTCAACTTTCTCCTCCAGTATGTCTGTTACTAGTGTGCATGCTGAAACCAAGAACACTAGTGTTATCCACCTTACTTATTAGTATGCTACTGTAACACTACTGTAATCAACCTTACTTATTAGTATGCTACTGTAATTACACTACTGTAACACTACTGTAATCCGCCTTACTTATTAGTATGCTACTGTAATTACACTACTGTAATCCACCTTACTTATTAGTATGCTACTGTAACACTACTGTAATCAACCTTACTTATTAGTATGCTACTGTAATTACACTACTGTAACACTACTGTAATCCGCCTTACTTATTAGTATGCTACTGTAATTACACTACTGTAATCCACCTTACTTATTAGTATGCTACTGTAATTACACTACTGTAACACTACTGTAATCCACCTTACTTATTAGTATGCTACTGTAATTCCACTACTGTAACACGACTGTAATCCACCTTACTTATTAGTATGCTACTGTAATTACACTACTGTAACACTACTGTAATCCGCCTTACTTATTAGTATGCTACTGTAATTCCACTACTGTAACACGACTGTAATCCACCTTACTTATTAGTATGCTACTGTAATTACACTACTGTAACACGACTGTAATCCGCCTTACTTATTAGTATGCTACTGTAATTACACTACTGTAACACTACTGTAACCCGCCTTACTTATTGAACATAAACAAGTAATTTAGTTGGAGTTTTGTTCTTCACCTTAAAAGGTTTTATATTGAAATGCATTGCATTTACATTCCATACATGCACAACCAACAATAGTATAATATTATAATCACTATTTTATTTCATTTGAGTTTGAGAAATGCTATTGAGATTAAAAACATTTCTATATAATTTATTGTACAAATAATTCCTTTAGAAATGTCTATGAGAGGAATACCTCCCTTCAAGTGCCTTCCGAAACAGCCTCTGAGTTCCCTCACTTATTAATGTGTACGGCAACACTTGTATACCTGCTACATTATTAAGCAGATAACATAATCTGCCCCCATCTGTCTCAGGAGAGCTGAGCCTGCTTTTGTTCCCTCTCTCTTTATGAGCCCCCCTTTCATTCCTCTTTCACTCTATCTCTCCCATGAGACCTTTCACTCAGAGCTGTGACCCTACCGTGACCTTTTGTCAAAACACACACTCTCTCTCTCTCTCTTTCAGGAACCTTTGAGTCATCTTACTGTGAAGGAGAAGCATAAATAATATAATCACACATCATCTAACTGTGTTGGTGTACAGGCTACCAGAAAAGCGTCGACACAATCACACTATTGGTTCATTTAGGGATTTGTTATGTGTGATTTGAAGCAGTTATATCCAACCTGATGGACATATCTTGGAGGTCTTGAAGTGTTAGCCTGTACTGGTGTGTAGTCCACCAGTGTTTGGCTCAATCCCATTTAAATTCAGTTCATTTCAGGAAGTGAATTCTCATTCCCGTAGAATCATTTCATTTAATTTCAATTCTTGTTGCAGTACGTCTTGCCGTGGCATGGAATTAACCCTGCTGTGAGTTGCTGAAAAGCGGACCACAGTCGGACCATAGGTCAATACAGGTGTTTCACATACTGAACATTTTCAGGTCTTGGGGTAAATACTTTATTTTATTGGTTCAAGGTTAATAAGAACCATGGTTACCCCTTCTAGGATTCCGGTATCATTAACATTTGTCTCCCTGATGTGTAAAGTAAATCAAATGTTATTACAGCAACAAGTGTTGGACAAATTCATGTAATTCAAAATGTGTAATTACACACTTGAATGCATGTCTCATCAAACACTCTCACTTACACTATCAGCATTACCCGCAATACAGTGGAGGTTGCTGAGGGGAGAACGGCTCATAGCAATGGCTGGAACTGGGCAAATGGAATGGTATCAAACACCTGGTTTTAATGTGTTTGACTCCATTCTATTCACGCCATACAGGACAGTACCTTGCAGCCATGGCGTCTCATACCCTGTGGATACAGGACAGTACCTTGCAGCCATGGCGTCTCATACCCTGTGGATACAGGACAGTACCTTGCAGCCATGGCGTCTCATACCCTGTGGATACAGGACAGTACCTTGCAGCCATGGCGTCTCATACCCTGTGGATACAGGACAGTACCTTGCAGCCATGGGGTCTCATACCCTGTGGATACAGGACAGTACCTTGCAGCCATGGCGTCTCATACCCTGTGGATACAGGACAGTACCTTGCAGCCATGGGGCCTCATACCCTGTGGATACAGGACAGTACCTTGCAGCCATGGGGTCTCATACCCTGTGGATACAGGACAGTACCTTGCAGCCATGGCGTCTCATACCCTGTGGATACAGGACAGTACCTTGCAGCCATGGCCACTCATACCCTGTGGATACAGGACAGTACCTTGCAGCCATGGCGTCTCATAACCTGTGGATACAGGACAGTACCTTGCAGCCATGGCGTCTCATACCCTGTGGATACAGGACAGTACCTTGCAGCCATGGGATCTCATACCCCCTGTGGATACAGGACAGTACCTTGCAGCCATGGCGTCTCATACCCTGTGGATACAGGACCGTACCTTGCAGCCATGGCATCTCCATGGCCACTCACCCTGTGGATACAGGACAGTGCCTTGCAGCCATGGCGTCTCATAACCTGTGGATACAGGACAGTACCTTGCAGCCATGGCGTCTCATACCCTGTGGATACAGGACAGTGCCTTGTAGCCATGGGGCTCATACCCTGTGGATACAGGACAGCACCTTGCAGCCATGGCGTCTCATACCCTGTGGATACAGGACAGTGCCTTGTAGCCATGGCGTTTCATACCCTGTGGATACAGGACAGTACCTTGCAGCCATGGTGCAGTAGTGAGGCTCAGCTTTAGAGAACTGGTTGTTGTAATACTAGCAATCCTGAGACAGGTTTCTATAACTGTGCAAGATAGTTCCGGGGATAGAGAGATGGGAAGAACGGAGAGTGGGGATTTAGAGGTGGATAGGGAGACAGAGCGCGAGAGAGAGAGAAAGACACTGAAAGGGGGACAAAGAGGAGAGAGGGAGGCAGATGCCTAAAAAGATGGACAGGGAGTCGGAGAGAGGAGAGGGAAGCAGAAAAGAAGACAGAGGCACATAAAGAGACACTGACAGTGAGAGAAAAAAAGAGTAGAGAGGGAGACAGAGAGAGAGGGGAAACTGACAGGATTCCAATGCGGATCTGAAATGCCTACAGGAGTGAGACGACTTGCACTGGAGCCAGTGAGCAGGGACTTGAGGGAAAAGGAGTAAGCCCAATCATACTACTTTCTGACAGGCATAATATGTTCTGGATACTGTGACAGAGGTTAGTGTGTGTGCATGCGTGTGGGTGTTTGCATTTGTGCGTGTGTGTGTGTGTGTGTGTGTGTGTGTGTGTGTGTGTGTGTGTGTGTGTGTGTGTGTTTGAGTGCACTCATGCAGAAGGGTCAGCTGAGGGGAATGGTGGATCCACCATTGAGCATGTGTGCGTGCGTGTGTGTGTCACGCTCCTGACCTCCTCAACCTAGTACAAATCCCCACTCTGTCAGTTGGCGACTGCATCTCTCAGGTGCTGGGAAACCACGCAAATGACGGTAAGTTTAAAACTTTTGGTGTATTTGAGGTTTAAAAAGGCTTCTGAAGTTTGTAATTACCACATTGATTTCAGATTTGACAAAAATGTCCCTGAATTATAATCCACATAATAATTCACATTTCCTGTTGCTGCAGGATTCTTTTCCTGTCGTAGAAAACTGGCTCAAATGAATGATCCTACATCTGTGTCTGAAAAAAATCTTTGCAATTGGATTAGGAACATTACATCGGATGAGCAAATGTAGTTAAATAGCCATCAAAAAGACATATGTGCTCTTATCTTCTTATGGGAAGTCACATTATGTTAGCATACAGTATCGTTTCTACATAAACATGGTAATTGAACTGAGAGTTGCAACAAGGGCTCCTAAGGGGCAGAACAGCTGAGGTTATTAGAGCCTTCAACAGATTTCCCAATCCCAAATCAGGGTTAACCATAAGGAGGATACCAAACAATCTGACCCTTTGGTTATTGGAGCAATGAATTCTGTGATCGCTCACAGGAGACAGGGAGAGAGAGAGAGAGAGAGAGAGAGAGGGAGGAAGAGAGAGGGAGAGAAAGGGAGGAGATGAGAGAAAAGGGGAGGTGGGATAACAGAGGAGAAGCAGCAGAGGAAAGACAGAGTGAATGCAAAAAGTGGGGGTCGAGGAGGAGGGTAGAGAGGGTAAAGGAAGAGGGAGGAGAGAGAGCAAGCAGGAGATGAGAGGGTAGTAGTGCGAGAAATAGAGAGCGGAAGAGAGACAGAGGAGTGTGGAAAGTTTAGAGACAGAGCGAGTGGGAGAGAAAGAGGGAGGGGGAGAGCAAGAGATGATAGAAAGGGGAAGGAGAGAAGAAGGAGCGAGGGAAAGGTGACCCAGGAGAGGAGAGGAAAAGAGAGAGGGCTAAAATAGAGAAAGATATAGAGACAAATGGGAACAGAGACCGAGTGAGAGAAAGAGGGAGTGGGATGGGGGGAGGGAGAAGGCAGCAGTACTATATTATTTCTCTTTGTAAAAGAAAAAAAGGAAAATCACTGCAGTACATCTCCCCCTCCTCATTTGCTGACAGATGATGTTTAGAGGTCAGACACAGGCAGGTGGCAGCGGTGGGATCCAGAACACACTCTGATTGCGTCCCCCATTGCACCCTACTCCCTACATACGAGCCCTGGCCAAAAGTAGTGCACTATGTAGGGAATAGGGTGCCATTTGGGACACCGTCTGGGTAGTACTGGATCAGAAAGTCAAGGACACCCCTTGCGTCCCAAATGACACCCTAGTCTCTATGTAATGCATTACCTTAGACCAGGTCAAAAGCAGTGCACTATGGGCCCTGTTCAAAATTAGTGCACTATATAGGAAGTATGCGGCCCTTTTGGAATCATCCAAACACATGGTCGTGACCAGAACCAAACTGCATGACATAGCCATTAGTCATAGTGACAAGGACTCAAAAAGGGCATTACAAGCTGGAAAATGTATTATAGCCATTTACAAATATTGCAACTTTTTATGCTAAATAGTGACTTTAAAGATTCAAAAATCTGAAATTATGTTAATCCATTTCTTATACTGTGTAGTTTGTGACTAATTTGATAAAAAATATAAAAAAATACGTCAATATTACATCATATACATCTTACATTTTAGGTCAAAGTATTGAATCTTCATTATCATTTCCTTCCAATCCGCTACCAACTCTAATCAAAGAGCTCCTACTGCATATACAGTAGCCAGCAGGCGCTGCCATAATCAATGAAGTCAGTGGCGTAAGTGCTTTCGAACAATGGCTGATGGTGTGTGTTTCTCATTATTGTCTTGTAGACAGGGACAGACTGGGACCAGAAAAAGGCCCTGGCATTTCTAACACACTGGCCCAACATTTGTCCCCGAGGGCCCCACTCTTGCCCATTTCTTTTTCCCTTATTATTAGACTCCATTACTAGCCGAATAATGTTATTTCTGCGTGAAAACACAAACTTAGACAGACCTACTGGGCTATATATGGACCAGCCCATCTGGCATTTGCCAGAATTTCCCTATGGATAGTCCATCTCTGCCCGGGTGCTGAGTCAGGTCTCTTCTCACTCTAAAGTCCCAGGGGCTGACAGAACATCAACTGAACTGGGATCAGCAGCTTGGCTACACTAGGCTATCCCCTCTGCACTGTGCTGTAATGTAATGTAATAAGATTACATCAATACCGAACTGGGATCAGCAGTGTAGCTCTACAGTACTGGGATATCCCCTCTGTACTGTACTGCAAGTAATAATGTAATAATTTGAGTGCTCAGTCCCACCCTGGCTGACAAATCAATCTGTTATCGATGCTACATGACATCAATACTGAACTGGGATCAGTACCATGGATCTACAGCACTACTAATGTCATTACATTACAGTACTGTAATGTAATGACATTAATACTGAACTGGGAACAGTAGTGTGGATCTATTAGGCCCAAGTGCAGACAACTGCAATGTCAGTCAGTGTGCAGGGCCTTTTTAAATGACAGTTTGATGCATGTACAAATCAAATGATAAAAGGCTAGTTGATTTGATTCATCATTGCTCTCAATCACATGCACAGTGGGCCGGGTGCATACGTGTGTGTAGGTGTACGTGTGACTAAGGAACACACTCTCTGAGTCAAAATGTGCAAACCCTCAGCAAAAATCTCCTTTCCACACTCTCACAGGCTCTCCGATCCTGAGCTCTGACAGATGTGTGTGTGCGTGTGTGTTTGTCAGTAAGTGCATGTGATTGTGTGTGCATGTTTCTGTATTTCCTCGCACACACCTCACACACAGACTGCATATTCTAGGCTCTATTGGCTGTGTCTGTTGGGCTGACAGAGTGGTGGAGGTGATAGTGATAGTGAGTGGTGGGGGTGATAGTGAGTGGTGGTGATAGTGACTGGTGGTGGTGATAGTAACTGGTGGTGGTGATAGTGACTGGTGGTGGTGATAGTGACTGGTGGTGGTGGTGGTGGTGGTGGTGGTGGTGGTGGTGGTGGTGGTGGTGGTGATAGTGACTGGTGGTGGTGATAGTAACTGGTGGTGGTGATAGTGACTGGTGGTGGTGATAGTGACTGGTGTGGTAATTATGAGTGGTGGTGGTGGTGATAGTGACTGGTGGTGGTGATAGTGACTGGTGGTGGTGATAATGGCTGGTGGCGGTGATAGTGACTGGTGGTGGTGATAGTGACTGTTGGTGGTAATAATGAGTGGTGGTGGTAATAATGAGTGGTGGTGGTAATAATGAGTGGTGGTGATGGTGATAGTGACTGGTGGTGGTGATAGTGACTGGTGGTGGTGATAGTGACTGGTGGTGGTGATAGTGACTGGTGGTGGTAATAATGAGTGGTGGTGGTAATAATGAGTGGTGGTGGTAATAATGAGTGGTGGTGATGGTGATAGTGACTGGTGGCGGTGATAGTGACTGATGGTAGTGATAGTGTCTGGTGGTGGTGATAGTGACTGGTGGTGGTGATAGTGACTGGTGGTGGTAATAATGAGTGGTGGTGGTGGTGATAGTGACTGGTGGTGGTGATAGTGACTGGTGGTGGTAATAATGAGTGGTGGTGGTGGTGATAGTGACTGGTGGTGGTAATAATGAGTGGTGGTGGTGGTGATAGTGACTGGTGGTGGTGATAGTGACTGGTGGTGGTAATAATGAGTGGTGGTGGTGGTGATAGTGACTGGTGGTGGTGATAGTGACTGGTGGTGGTAATAATGAGTGGTGGTGGTGGTAATAGTGAGTGGTGGTGGTGATAGTGAGTGGTGGTGGTGATAGTGAGTTGTGGTGATAGTGAGTGGTGATAGTGAGTGGTGATAGTGAGTGGTGAGTACTGGGCATTAGCACCAAGCAACTAGCTTTGGTTTAAGTGGCTTTATCAGGAGACGATTACACTCAGACAACCCCAGCTTCAGTGCACCGAGGCCAAGGAGATCTTAATTCTTCGTGCCCTTAGCTTGCCTGCCTGCTTGGCAGAGTCTATCCACCAGCTGGGTTGGGGCTTGATGCCTGGACATCTCATTGGAGTAGGCAGATGGTAGTTAGAACACCAGGGTTGTGGGTTTCATGGGTCAAATATACTGAATATGTGTATCAATGTCATTAGTAAGTCAAATGGCACCCTGTAACCTACATTGTACATGACTTTTGTAGTATTTTATTATTGGACATCTCTGCTCTGCCAAAAAGCAGAACCCCTGGACAAAACCACCATTGATGATTGTACGTGTGATGCAGTTGATTTGCTTATTAGTTATACTGTACATTGATACATGAGAATACCCTGACCTGTACAGATTTTGTTTGTAATAATATGCCATTTAGCAGACACATCCAAAGTGGTGCGTGCATACATTTTTGTATGGGTAGCTCTCAGCTGGAATTGAACCCATGATCCTGATATGAGAAGCACCATGCTCGTCTACTGAGCTACACAGGAGAGGAATTGTGGGGTTTGTAAATATCAAGGAAGAATATGTTGGCCTCTCTTATCTGTCAGGTACTGAGGTGAGTCATGAGAGCAGCCGTGGCCATTTGCATTTTGGTGTTTGAATTTGATTATGCAAATACTGTATCACGGACAGGGACTGTCGTTAAACACGAATCATTAACCCTGTAGATAAAATGCCCATGAAGGCAGAGATAATAGTCTAGTCGTCTTTGACTGACTATACAGCAACATTATTTTGCTGAAAAAATGTGATCTGTTTCAGTTGTACGAACATGTACAATACAATGTAACACATATGTTGTTACCTAGTTCTGTCAAACTCAACTTGATTCCCTGAGTTGACATAACTTAACATTTTATGTCAGTGAAAAAAAAACTATTATTTTTACGTTTTACAGTTAATATACAAATGATGATGTATATATACTGGCTGAAATGTTTTTGTTTTCCCAAGTCAAATAGAGTAGGCAATTGGACATGGAAGATACAGTTTACTATGGTTTTGACAATCTGTGTGTCCCAAGCTAGGCTTGGGCGGTATACCGTATATACTGCACCGTATACCGGGGTATTTTGAAATACAGATGGCAGGTTTTTCAAAACCATCATCAACAAAAAATGGGGGTGCCCAAAACGTTAACTATATACGTTAACTATCTACGATGTGTCAATGAAATTATCTCCAGCTCAGGGCTCTAGCTAGGCATTTGGTTTGCTAACTTGCTAGCTAAGTGGTTAGATGTCAAGATTAACTTCTTGGTTCATTTGTAAGGCTGAGCCGTGTGTTTCAGACTACACAGACAGATGTCTGTCTAGAGTGGTAAACAACATGTCCAACAGAACACGTTATATAACTCTGATCAACACACACACTAACACCCCCCCACACACACACTCACACACACACACACACTCTCAATCAACACAGAGTGACTCGAGGGCGACCGCTGCTATGGCCCCTGTGGGTAAAAAATGCCATGTGTCATTTGAGCACCGGGGAAGTCATGACTTGACATGTGCAGTCAGCTGTTAGGGATGCAGTGAGGGGAAGGAAGCTTTCCATCAGCCCCAGTCAACCTGGTGACATTAACGGCTGCGTCTCAATAGTGGAGAATGGCTTCCTTTCCTCGCCTCCTTTCCTTTATCTGCACTGATCTGACATTTTTATAATAAAGCGATGCACAGGGGGAAACGATATTCCTCTGTTTTTATTGAATGAAGTTTAGAATGGCATTTGTTTTCCTCTCTCTTTTCCTATTTGTCTTGATGTTCTTTGGGTTGGTCAACCAGGAGACTATTCTGTTGAGTTTGCTGGCAGTGGAACCATTGTCAACACACTAACTTCCTCTGTGAGGTTATATAAGAGTTGTGACACAGAACAACACTTCTGACTCATGGTTGGCACAGAGTACATGTCATCCTGCTCTCTGGGTTCACGCACGTTTTCACACGCACTGTGAAAAAAATGGCATGCAGTTGCCTATTCTGAACACATGAGTGCATGGTTGTCTTCCTGAGTGTGTTTCTTCAGACATGGCCAAACCCTGACAGGTTGGTCCACTGACCTGCCTTCCATTGTGAACCTGGCCTGAAGATCTGTCCGGCATGACTGCCAGGTGCACTTGTGACTGCCTGCACTCTTAGAAAAGACATGTTGTGGAACGGCACAATTTCATTACTCAGACACATTTTGTGTCCGTTCATATTATTAAGATATTCATGTGTTAAACGCTGAAAACCATACAATACACCCTAAATGTGTTAGCCTCTCATAAATGTGAGGCTAACACGTGTGTGTGTTTGTGTGTGTGTGTGTGTGATATTAAAACATGCAATCTACTTGCAGTGAAGCCACTCAACATTTACATTACATTCAGTCATCTAACAGCCTCCCATCCAGAGCGACACACAAAAGCAACCAGGGTCAACGCCCTGCTCAAGGGCACATCGACAGATCTCGCACAAGGTCAAAACGGGGACCCGAACCAGCAACCTATCAGTCACTGGCCAAGCTCCCATACTGGGTTTGCAACTGATCATACCCTATCCAACTTCAGTCCATTCTCCTGTATCCCAGGTACAAAAGTGTCTGAGTTGGTCTCTCTGGACTGCATATCTGGCTGGCTAGCGTTGAAGAGCAAGGCTGAATTTCTCCACTGTTTTGGTGTCCTGGCTACCACACTGTTAACAGTGTGAACAAATCTCGTGCACATGGGCCGATGCTGTGTGAGAGTGAAATCTTGCATCTCGCTTATCTCAATATCTGCGGTGCTAATCGTGGCAAAGTCATTTCACTGAGCCCACCTTTTAATTTAATGAATGGCTATCATTTTTCTACACAGTGGAATATAACACGATATGTGTAAAGAAAAAAGAAAAAAAATCATATTTTGACACACACCCTCCCATTGGGCAAAAATTGCTTGGATCAACATTGTTTCCACGTTATTTCAACCTGAAAAATCTGTGTGATAACGTTAAACGGATTGGATTTGCTAAAAAATAATCAAGGCTGTATCACATCTGGCCGTGATTGGGAGTCCCATAGGGCGGCGCACCGTTGACCCAGCATCGTCGGGGTTTGGTCGGAGTCGGCCGTCATTGTAAATAAGAATTTGTTCTTAACTGTCTTGCCTAGTTAAATAAATAAAAAATACAAATAAAATAAAAAGGCTTTGTCTTTTTTTTCACCCAAATGTTAACCTAAATTCAATGACATGGTGACCTTTTTTGTTGATTTCATGTTAAATCCAACCAACTAAACAAACTAAACGTTGAACTGACGTCTGTGGGCGGTGTCTAGTTAGGGACAACACATGCTGTGTTACTTTTAACATGACAACATCATGTGTTAAATGTGCCAACACAGGTTATTGTGTTAAAAGCAACACATCATCCATCATCCCTAACTAGACACACGGATATGTTTAAAAAATAGCACAACGTCTGTTGTTTTTAAAACAACTGTTCTAAGAGTGTGGGTTCAAACCCAGGTCACCTGCATACCACCGTGTTTAGTTACCACTCAGTGTTACCCTGCTGAGCTAAAGACTAGGCATTAGCTCTGGTATTTAACGCAATTGTCACGTTCTGACCTTGGTTCCTTTGTTTTTGTCTTTGTTTATATGGTCTGGGTGTGAGTTGGGGTGGGCAGTCTATGTTTGTTTTTCTATGTTTGGTTTCTGTGTTCGGCCTAGTATGGTTCTCAATCAGAGGCAGGTGTCGTTAGTTGTCTCTGATTGAGGATCATACTTAGGTAGCCTTTTTCCACCTGTGTTTTGTGGGTGTTTATTTTCTGTTCTGTGTTTTGTTGCACCGTTCAGGACTGTTCGTTTGTCGTGTTTTGTTTCAGGGTTCATTAAAACCGTTTTAATATGAACACTTACCACGCTGCACCTTGGTCCTCCTCTCTATCTCCAGACGACATCCGTTACAGCAATCATTAAGCTCTATCAAAGCCTGTTGGCTAGAAACTGTCTAAAAGGAGGAGGGGTATTCATTCAGCGGAGGAGGCGAAAGAGGAGCGATATTTATTCTCTTTTATCCCTCTGTGGGTTCAGAACAGTTGCCTTTTTTTTATGTCTTAATACTTTTACCCGAGGTGCTGGAATTTACATAACAGTCAAATCGGTTCCTCCCAACAGATTCCGAGCTCATTCCGTTTGGAATGCGAAAGCTCGTTCTGAGAAGAAATCCATCATTCATAGCATTTTTCCTCCTTTTCATTCCGCTTCAGGGAATCCATCCCTTTTTGGTCATGGTGCGACCAGATTTAGATCTCTTTTTAACTGAGGGAATGTTGATACCAAAGAAGGAGAATAAGAGAGGAGAAAGGAATGTTTGAACTCCCAATCCTAAAAAATGTATGCTGTAAGACTCAACTGTCCCCAAAAATCGCACAGATGACATTGATTGTGGTGGGTTTGCAGGGGGTATTTTATCCAGTTTTATTTCATTCCATACCTCTTCGTCTCTCCTCTTCCGTCTGCCATACTTGTATTTGTCTCTCTCCCTCGTTTACCTTTGGACCACCTCTGTCTCTTCTCACATATGTTTTTTATCTTCCTCTCTCGCTCTCTCTTTTCTTCCCTTAACCCAGTGTCTTTCTTTTTTCTCTCTCTCTCCACCCTCCCTCTCTTCACCCCCGCCCCCACCACTCTCAATTTTTCACACCACCTCTCTTGCTTCTGCTCCCCATCCCCCTTTTCCAGTTGACATAAGCGTAAGCCGCTGGGTCATTTTTAATGATTTAAATCGTGTCGGTTATTAAGAGTACATTTTAATTCCCCAAAGCCAGGCATTAAGACCAAAGGTGCTTAAGTACAAACTAAATTGCATTGTTCATCACCTGCAGCCATCTAAAAAGCTGCATAGACAGTGGTAGAGGGCAGTTTAAAATGACATTGCCGTGCAGAGCTGTTGTAACACTTCTGGCCTGACTCATACTGCTTCCCAGCAGAGACAAGGGTGAATCCCAGCGTCCACCCTTCCCACTGTTTCTCCAACCTGCCTGTATCCATCCCCATTCTGATTTCCTTTCGGTCAAAATCTGCCATGAAAGGATCACAAAAACGGTGAGCAAAAATCCCAGAACCACACGGGGGGACCTAGTGAATGACCTGCAGAGAGCTGGGACCAAAGTAACAAAGCCTACCATCAGCAAGGGCATTGAAGATGAAATGTGGCTGGGTCTTTCAGCATGACAATGATCCCAAACACACTGCCCGGGCAACGAAGGAGTGGGTTCGTAGGAAGCATTTCAAGGTCCTGGAGTGGCCTAGCCAGTCTCCAGATCTCAACCCCATAGAAAATCTTTGGAGGGAGTTGAAAGTCCGTGTTGCCCAGCAACAGCCCCAAAACATCACTGCTCTAGAGGAGATCTGCATGGAGGAATGGACCAAAATACCAGCAACAGTGTGTGAAAACCTTATGAAGACTTACAGAAAACGTTTGACCTCTGTCATTGCCAACAAAGGGTATATAACAAAGTATTGAGAAATACTTTTGTTATTGACCAAATACTTATTTTTGACCATAATTTGCAAATAAATTCATTAAAAATCCTACAATGTGATTTTCTGGATTTTTTTCCCCATTTTGTCTGTCATAGTTGAAGTGTACCTATGATGAAAATTACAGGCCTCTCTCATCTTTTTAAGTGGGAGAACTTGCACAATTGGTGGCTGACTAAATACTTTTCCCCCACTGTATATACGGAAGCCACTCCTCAGTAAAATGAATGCCAAGCGTCACGTCTGGAGGAAACCTGGCACCTTTTTCAGCAGCATTGACTGGGAGACTAGTCAGGTATCGAGGCAAAGTTGAACAGAGCAAAGTACAGAGAGAGATCCTTGATGGAAAACCTTCTCCAGAGTGCTCAGGATCTCAGACGGTGGCGAAGGTTCACCTTCCATCAGGACAATAAACCTAAGCACACAAATAAGACAACCCAGGAATGGCTTCGGACAATTCTCTGAATGTCTTTGAGTGGCCCAGCCAGAGCCTGGACTTAAACCTGATCGAACATCTCTGGAGAGACATGAAAATAGCTGTGCAGCGACGCTCCCCATCCATCCTGACACAGCTTGAGAGGATCTGCAAAGAAGAATGGGAGAAACTCCCCAAATACAGGTGCGCCAAGCTTGTATCGTCATACCCAAGAAGAAAGTACTGAGTAAAGGGTCTGAATACTTATGTAAATGTGATATTTCCTCTTTTTTTAAATATAAATTAGCAAACATTTCTAAAAACCTGTTTTTGCATTTTCATTATGGGGTAATGTCTGTAGATTGACAAGAAAAATACACAATTTAATACATTTTTTAATAAATCTGTAACCTTACAAAATGTGGAAAATGTCAAGGGGTCTGAATACTTTTTGAAGGCACAGTATGCCCCTTCCTTTCAGCCAACCTCCACTTATTGATCTAGTCAGCAATCAGACCTCTCCCAGAGAAAAAGGTAAGGTGTGTGTGTGTGTGTGTGTGTGTGTGTGTGTGTGTGTGTGTGTGTGTGTGTGTGTGTGTGTGTGTGTGTGTGTGTGTGTGTGTGTGTGTGTGTGTGTGTGTGTGTGTGTGTGTGTGTGTGTGTGTGTGCATGCACAAGTCTCCCAGAGACCAAGGTGTGGAGGGGAGAGGTGGGTGAAGAGGGCGGTAAAATTAGACGTGTGACTAAACTACACTACAGTGCACCATCTGACAGGGGGTGTTGG